>NW_020174301.1:7187612-7195451 GCF_003031525.2 Neophocaena asiaeorientalis asiaeorientalis | reverse complement strand
TTTCCTCCCCTGCCCCTGCACTCTTTGTGAATGAGGGCAGGGAACACGGCCCTTCCCCCGCCCAGGAGCCACGCCAGACCGCCGCACTCAGAGGACTGTTTGTTAATAGTCCAATTAGATAATTGCCATCTTTCACTCCTTTTGCTCCGCATTTCCCATAAAGGAATGAATGGGGAGAGCGGCGTGGAGAGGGCTTCTGCCCCGGCAAGGTGACGAGAAGGGCTGGTGCATGCTCCTTGCACAAGGCCATGCGCTTGAATTGAATCATTGTGGCCTAATCAATGCTCTTATTGGATTACTGGCTGTTGCTTTTCTCAAAGATATTGTAGCAGAGACAATGAAATAGCTAGGGGAAAACTTTTTTTTTTTAAGCAGATCTCACAGTTCAGATTTTCTCCGCTCTCTCTCCCTCTCCCCCTCTCTCTCCTGCTGGACTCTCTGAGTACAAAGCTGCCCTTTGAATGGGCTGCCTCAGGGCTGCTGGAGGTGCAGGCATGAAAAAATCCAACTGGAACTAAATGAAGAGAGGTGGCAGTTTAAGATGGCTGTCAGCGTCGAGGTGTGTTAAGGAGTTGTTTGGGACGAAAGCTTGGCTTTTTAGAGGGTGGGGGAAGTACTTTTGGGGAAAACTTTTTCTCCACCCCCCCTTTTTTCCCCTCCTAGAGGCGACTGCTTTCTTCTGCCGCAGGGTGTGTAAGGGTTTTTGTTTTTTTTCTTCCCCCCTCCATCCTCATTCAGCTCTATCTGTCGAGTGTGGAGAAAACCCCTCTAGCCAGTGTGTGAGCAGGAGGGTCAAAGGCAAAGGGAAAGTTAATAATGCCTGCTAACGGTACTAACAATTCAGGATGAATCTTGTCAAAAGTTTTTCTGGAAGTGTGGGTCTTTGATTGTGTGTTTCCTGAAAGCAAGACCAATCATTTCCGTTTATTCACTGGCTAAACCCCTACTTGATTGGGGACAAGGACAGAAACCATCCATTACGGTCTGATATATTATCCAAACAATTTAGTGTATTCATGAGGTAGCCGAAACGTGGAGGCTGCGAAATTACCCGTAATCAATTGCAACAGCGAGTGTGCGTCCTCCCGGGTGTCGGACAACTGCTACTCGCAGTCTCAGTAATAGGCGGGAGCCGCAGCAATTCGGAGTTGCGCTGCTCGCTACCTGATCGCCAGGCTGGGGACAGTGGACGTGCTCAGAGGACGCGGGCGCTGACGACGCGGCTTCGCCGCTGCTCCACCGGGATCCTCGACCAGACCCGCCGCCTCTCCGCGAGCGCGCCACTCGGCGGTCGCCGCTGACCTGCCCGCGGCCGCCGCAGCCGCCCCGCGGGGACATTCATTCTTGCCGCTTGCCTCTCTCCGGACCGAGCGTAGGGGCTGCATTGTAGCGGTTTTGTCTCCCGTCTGCTTTTTTTTCTCCTCCCCCCCCCCCCCTTTTTTTCTTTCTTTTTTTTTTTTTTGTTTCTCTTGCCTCTCCTATGTTCGGGAAACGAGACAAAATGGACGTTCGGTGCCACTCGGACGCAGAGGCTGCCCGGGTCTCGAAGAACGCGCACAAGGAGAGCCGGGAGAGCAAGGGCGCGGAGGGGAACCTCCCTGCCGCCTTCCTCAAGGAACCGCAGGGCGCCTTCTCTGCGTCGGGCGCCGCGGAAGATTGTAACAAAAGTAAATCCAATTCAACAGCGGATCCGGATTACTGCCGCCGGATCCTGGTCCGAGGTAAGAATGGGGCAGGGCTGCGGGGGGCGTTCTTTAGGGGCGACTCAGGGGCTCGAGCTGCGCGCCGCCACTGACCCCGGCAGGCCGGGTGGGTCTGCCTCCTGGGACTTAGGAGAAAGTTGCTGGCCCTCCCCGTCCGGGTGCGGCCAGCCGTTGGGGATTCCCACCTGGGACGCGCGCTCTCCAGGAGCTTCGATCCCTTCAAGCCTCGAGAGGCCCCGCCGGTTTGGCTGCTGGGGTAGCCGAGGGACCGTGCGGGAGGGCCCAGGATCCAGGCTGCGGCCTCCGACCCGGGAAAGAAGCCGGAAACTCTGGAGGACCTGTTAGCATCCTGCGGACCGGAGGACCTGCGGGGAGCCCGCTCGCGGGCTCCCGCACCTTGGCGAGTTGAGCGCGTCCGAGGGGGCCGCGGGCGCTGGAGAACAGTCGCGGACCGCCGGCTACGGCCAGGCCAGTTGGCGCGCTGGGCCAAGGGGCCCGGCGCCGCGCTCGGGCCTGGCCGCCGCCGCTAGGAGAAGCAGCCAGGCTGGGTTGCCAGGCCGCGGATGTCGCTTTAGTGCTGGCCTCGACCCCGCTCTGCTGCGCGGCGTGCGGTCGGTTCCGGCGGTGGCGGTGGTGAGGCCCGGCCCCGGCCCGGCGCCGCCCCCGCCAACTGATCGCCAGGCCCTGCCAGCTCCGACTCGGTCCCTCCTCCTTCCGCCGCCCTGGTTCGGGAGGGAAGGAGACCCCGGGATGGGGGTGGGAACCGCCGGAGTGCGGTCTGGTCAACATGCTCCAGAGCTGGGGCCGGCAGGATCTGAGCTGGTCAGTGCGGGCACCCTCAAGCTACAGGGGACCCGGTCCACGCAGCCGAGGCCCCCAGACCAAAAGGAACGTCAGCCGATTTGGAATTGATTTTTTCTTTCTCCCTTGTTCGGAGGGCTCTACAAAGGCCAAGTCCGATTCCCCTTCCCATCAGCTGGGTGGAGTTAGTCCCCCCACCACCCCCCAAGCACATACAGCGTCCTTGCTCCCCGGCTGTGGCTGCAGGCCCACCAGCCCGACTTCCCACCTCCGGACTGCTGGCTGCTGGTGACTGTGTCCCAGAAGCCAGCTCGGGCCAGGGGAGGTGGAGGAAGGCAGGAGGGTTCTTGTGCCTGATTATCTCCCCTTCCCCAGATGCCAAGGGGTCCATCCGAGAGATCATCCTGCCCAAGGGCCTGGACCTGGATCGGCCCAAGAGGACGCGCACTTCCTTCACCGCGGAGCAGCTCTACCGGCTGGAGATGGAGTTCCAGCGCTGCCAGTACGTGGTGGGCCGGGAGAGAACCGAGCTCGCTCGGCAGCTCAACCTCTCAGAGACCCAGGTACTCAGCGGCCGGGCTGCACACAGCTCAGCATCAGCCTCCTTCCCCTTCACCCCAGCCAGCTCTTCCTCACCACCTAGCTTGACTCTGGATAGAGCTTCCCAGGTGAGGCAGAGAAGATAAGGAGGATGGGGAAGAAAGGGCGAAGGCTTTCTCCCTTTCCTAAGCCATCCCTTTCCCCCTCCACCCCAAATCTTCCTGGCCTCTAGCCCAGGAGGCCCCAAATCCTATCCTTTTGGATTTCTTTTTGGACCCCAGTCTTGAGAATTCCCTGCTTGTCTCTGCTCTTGGAGGAACCAATGTTTGCCCCTGTTTTGGTCACAACGTTTTGGCCAGATTTCCAGGCACACCCCCTCTGGAGACCCTAGCCTTACACAGCACCCAGGCCCATTCAGCAAGAATGGGGCTAGGGCCAAAGCCCCCTGTTCCAGAGCGTGGGTGACAACTAGGGATCAAAAAGTTGCATATTCCAGAGATCTGCCTTTGCAGACCAGGCTGCCCCAATGCTTAAGGCTTTCCCTGGTCTTGAGCTGGACTCAGCCCCATTCCCAGCCCTGAGCACCCACTGTGGGCACCTAGGAGACCCTGTCTTAAGTGCCAGTGATGTGTGAGGTATGGGATGGGAAGCAGATCTGGGGCCTTGGGAGCCAGCACTGACAATTGTGCTTGAGGTCTTTTCCTTTACATGAAATCCATATGATGCTACCGGGGCTGACCGCGTGAACTCTGGGCCCAGGAGCACTTTATGGCCTGAGAGCTTTGTGTTGTAGGGATCATTTAGGGCCTCCCCAGGGCATGGTACCAGCTTGGCCTACGGAAGGAAGGCATATTTCTTTCTGAGGACCAGTCCCTTGACCTGTGCTCAGCCCTGAAGTGGGTGGGGAGCATTTTAGGTATGGGATCTGGGCAGAAAGCTGAGAACCAAGGACAGAACATACTGGATGTTCGAATTTGAGTTGGCATGGTAGCTTTTTCCCTATTCTCTCTGCCACCATCCCTCTTAGTTTACAAAATCTAGACAGAATAACCTTTCCCTAGAGCTGCCAAACTCCATTCTGGGCCACCAGCTAGGCCTGAAGAGGGGCAAAGGGAGAATAGGAAGTAAGAGGGGAGGTTGATGGAGAGAATTTAGCCCACTCCAGCCTACTGACTTCCTCCCATGACTCCAAAGTTCATGATGGAGAGCAGCTGAGTTATAAATTAAGGGTATCACTCAGACCTTTCGATCCACCTGGTGGTGAGGAAGCTTGGCCTATAAAGTTCATCCTGCACCAATTATTCAGTCTATAGCCTGCTTGCTGCTAGTAGATAGTCAATCTGACCCTAACAGGCAGGAAGTAGCCTCTCGTAGCCTTCAACAGGAGTAGTGCTCTGGGGCTAAATTCGAGCCAGTTGGGCCACTCTCCTCCCCATTCACCCTCACTTCCCACTTCCCGAACTGCATCCTTTAGGCCTTACACCTTCTCCTGGAAAAGCGGGCTTTTATGCAGCACTGATCCATAGTCCCGCTGCAGGCAGTGCGGCAGCCCAGTGAAATAACTTCTGGTCTTCCTTCCAGTTAGGGTCGTGGACATTTTTATTTCTTTGTTATTTGTAACCCAGGCTGGCCTAGGCCTGCTTCCATGACCCGGAAGCCCTGCGTATGGGAGCTGTGTCCCCCTCTTGGCGGCCCTGACTTCCCGCCCCGCCCACCCGCCCCGCAGCTCCCGGCCCGACTTCGGGCTGGGACTGGGACTGGGGCTTTGGCTGGAGTTGGGGGAGGGCCCCCTGGAGCCCTCGCGCTCCGGGAGCCCGCTCCCCTTGACGCCCGTCTCCCTCTGTCCCTCTCTCCCACCCTCCCTGCGCCTGGCGCGCAGGTGAAGGTCTGGTTCCAGAACCGGCGCACGAAGCAGAAGAAGGACCAAGGCAAGGACTCGGAGCTGCGCTCGGTGGTGTCGGAGACGGCGGCCACGTGCAGCGTGCTGCGGTCCAAGCCCACCGGGCCAGGGGGACTGCACGCGGGCGCACCGGCCGCCGGCCACGGCCTCTTCAGCCTGCCCGTGCCCTCGCTGCTCGGATCCGTCGCCAGCCGCCTTTCCTCCGCCCCGTTGACAATGGCCGGTTCGCTGGCCGGGAATTTGCAAGAACTCTCCGCCCGATACCTGAGCTCCTCGGCCTTCGAGCCTTACTCCCGGACCAACAATAAAGAAGGGGCCGAGAAAAAAGCGCTGGACTGATCTTAAGTGTTTTCCTGTATTTATATTTATAGTATCTATCGTGGTGATATTTATGGATTCACGCGCATTAGGCACCCGGGGCCCCTGCGCTGGGCTCCCGGCTCCCAAGAGGCCTCTGACAGCTCTCCTTCCCCACCAGGCTCTGCTACCAATATTACCCCATTTGGGCTATTTTTTCCCCCTACCGTTCCTCTGTGTCCTCCCACACCCACCCTTCGCCCCCAACTTCCTTCTGAATCCAGGAGAATCCAAAGAATTGAGGGGAAAGCCCGAGTTAGCCAACCTGATGCCCCAACCAGTGCCTGGCCCTGGAGGGTAAAGTCTGGTTCTAAGTCCGGAGCACAGGACATCTGCTCTAGATCGAGCCACTGCTGCCGTTGATTATTCTTATGGATATCTGAAAAAGGAAGCTGCGAGCAGACCCCAGCTGAAAAGGCTGACAGATTTCATTAGACCAAAAAGGAGGACGCTCCTTCCTCTCGCCAGAGAAGCCCCTGGGCCCCACTTTGCGGACTTCTCGAGAGAGCCGGTGCACACGCAGCTTCCTGGCTGGACAAATCCTGCCGAATTTTCTCCCCTTTAAAGAAACTCCAATCACAACCACCCCCGACCCCAGGAGACAATAAACCAAACATCGTGATGGGCAGCGGCGGTAATAAATTTGGTCTCATCAGCAATAAAAGGAGAGTAAGAACTACTACAAAACCAAATGGAGTGGAACCAGTTTTTAAATACTCATAACGATGGAGTTTAGAAGGCGTAAGAAAATGCAGGATACAAAATGCGTCCCAGGGCAATACAAAATTAAAGTTCTGGGTGTAATGACTTAAAACAGGAATTTAAAAGGGAAAAGCAAAATAAAAGCCTATGCTGCTAAATGAAAGAAAATTCAGAATCTTTTCCGAGGCTGCGCCGGGAGGTGGCCGACAGCTTCACGCTCCTCCAGGAGAGAGAGCTGTGCAGCTGGCGGCAGCTCCCGGACGCTGGCGCTTCTCCCCACCGTCTCCCTTGTTCCCGGACCCGTGGCTCCGGGCAGAGTTGCTAGGTTTGGAAACAGATCAGTGCCCATTGCCTCCTCTCGCCCTCTCCCCGGATTCACCCTCCCAGCACACAGGAAACGTCCCGATTTCAGAGTTCTTTGCGGACGGGAGGCAGGGACGCAGCCGGGGACATCAGGGCGGCCCGGCCTCTTCTGTCGGTGGTCTCCATATCCCGATCAGTTCCCTGCGTGGATATGAAAGGCATCCCTCTCCACCGCCTCCCCTAAAACACCCCCAGGGTTTCGACGGTCCCAAGTCAGAAACCCGGACCGCGACGCTGTCGCGGCCTCACGCCCTAACCGCACAGCCACGGCCACCCGCATTTTAACCAAAACCACAGACCCAGACGGCGAGGTGCCGCAGTGTCTAGAATGTATTCCTCCATCCGAAGCGAGCGCAGAGCATTTTAAAAATAGTAATTTTATTGTAAATTATTTACGTCGGAAGCTTTTTTTCCTTTTTTCTTTTCTTTTCTGTCTCTGTCTCTCTTTTTTTTTCCTTAGGCAAATAGTGAAGAAAATAATGAACGATTCAAACGCGGGTAGGTGTCACTGAATCCTGGCTACTAACTTTGTTCTGAATGTTTTGGATATTTGGATGTTTTGTATTTATGTGGTGAGAGTGAAATATATATATCTATGATGATAAATGAGGTGTATTTTTGTCTTGTATTTGAAGGATTAAAAAAACAAAAAAAAAAAGAAGAAAGAAGAGCCAGCAAGTGATGAGTCTCCGAGTGGGGACTCCTGAGGCAGAGGGTGGCAGCCCCGGCAGTGCCGGGCCCTGCCACTGGTACCGAGAGCGCTTGGGATGAGGTTTGGGGAGGGTTTCGGTCCGGGAGACAGAGGCGCCTGCTGACGATGTTTGTTCTGCTTCCTTTCACTCTCTGGCTCTCTGTCCCAGCGGTGTCGGACCATCAGGCCCTCCCTCCTAGATCTCCCACTTGGTGTTTCTTGGTTTATTTAGGAATTTGTCTCCGGAAACCCTAGAGCTCCTGCCTAATAACGCCCCCAGCTTCTAGAGTTTTCCAGCCGCAATCTCCACGCCGGCAGTATTTTGGATTTGTGCAATCACAGGGCCCAGAACAGGGAAGCTTTTCCTTTCTTCTGACTTACAATAAGTCTCTTCGCCGTCAAAGAGAAACTTTGAAGGAGCAAGAGAATAAAATAGTTATTAACTCCTGCAGAGACCTCTCCCCCCACCCCACCCCACCCCAGTACATACAACATACACAGTGGTGACGGATGTAGATTTTGCAAACAGAAATCTGGGGAAGCTAGGAGGGCTGGGGACGGTACTCCAGGGCGCGCTCTTCTAAAGCTGAGCGGCGGGCGCGGCAGCTCCAGTCCCCTCTTCGTGGCGCCTGAACCCCTGGGGGGCATGGGGTCTCACAGTTCTCTTGGGGACACCCGCACAGGCCAGGCCCCTCGGCCCCCCACGCGTGCACTGGGCCTAAACCGCGAGCTTGAGGCGTCCGAAATGAGGCGGCGGTACGGTGTGGGCAGCGGAGTTTCTG
>NW_020174301.1:7176456-7187488 GCF_003031525.2 Neophocaena asiaeorientalis asiaeorientalis | reverse complement strand
GTCTACCCTTTCCTTTCCCTCTGAGGACCCCTCTCCTCTGGTGGGGTCCCAGTCTCCACCCCCTTGTTCCTCCCCTTTTCCATCCTTCTCCACAGTCGGGCTCTCTCCCTTCTTCCTTTTTCTCCACCTGGAGACTTCCGGTGTCTCTCTCTTTCTCCCCGCTTTTGGATTCCTCTGTCTGCCCGGGTGGCCCCAAGGCCGATGCGTGGGTGGCTCTTGCTGCAGATTCATGGCTGGTGGCTGAGGCCAGCAAGGGGAGAGGAGGGAGTGAGAAGGTGGCATCATTTTATAGAACAAAGGAAAGCACAAAATCGCAGCTTCAGGGTCCCAGGAAGCTCAGCCCCCTTCCCCAGGAGCCTCAGCCTAGGGAGTCAGCAAGCAGGTCCCTCAGCAGTCCCCCACCCCACCCCCGCCTTTCTCCTTTTTGCTTTCTTATCCCTAAAAGGAGAGAGAACAAGTTAACCCATCTCTTCTCTGCTCTCACCTCCCTTCCCCTCCCTGGCTTTGGGAGAGCTGCTGAGCTTTTCACCTGCCACTCGGAGTGGAGTTCTTCTTCGACTCTTCTGCATAGAACAAGAATTACAATTTTAATTAAAAAACACTTATAGACAATTTATTTCATTTTAGTGCCCGTCCTGTTTCCTCTCCTTCCCCAAGGGCCTTCAGCAAGTTGCTTTGGTCCCTGGAGGCTTCTAGTGAGGTCTCTGGCTTCCAACTAGTGACTCACAGGCCAGGGAGGAAGCAGGTGACCTCTATGAGAACAACTGGCCCCGTCTGGGAGAAGGTGGAAGGGACTTCTGGGGTCATGGAGAACAGCTGGAGGTAGGGGTACTGAAGGGAATCTCATGCTCAGTCCTGCACAAAGCAATATCCAAGTTAGCTCAGAGCAGAGGAGAAAAAGAAAAAAACCTCTCACCAAACTCGTGTTGAGTCTGGCGGTAAGGTGTGGCAAAGATGAGGGAAGTCACTCCGGAACTGGACGTGTGCTCATATCCATGCTTGCAGTTGGCCTAACTCTGAGCCAGAATCTGTTCGTAAGAAGCAGCATTTAGCGGCCCTTTCTAGTTTACAGCCTTTTGCATACACCATCTCTATTACTCCTTACTTTCAGAGGTCCAGCCTCATTTTGAAGAGCCACATACAGGCTTGGAGCCCTCAAATAACTTGCCGAGGGCCAGTAATCAGAGCACAAGACTATAAGCTCCCCCTAGGGTCAGGGCCCTCCTCTTTCTTTTTCTTCCTCCTTCTCTCCCTCCCTCTCCTGTCTCTCCTTCTCTCACTCCCTTCTTTCTTCTCTTTCCCTCCCTTCCTTCTTTCCTTCCTTTTGTGTTCAAAGTGTCTGGCTCACGTTAATGGAACTCTTTAGCCTATTTGCTTCCACATCTGCCAACTCCTATTTCCAGGCCTCTTTCTACTACACCAGCTGCTGAGGATTTACTTGGTGCCTTAATCAAGAGGTCTGAATTTCTCCCTTCGTCCTGTTTTCTTTCCTGCCAGTACCCAACTCCTTCCCCCTACTTCCCTCTAGAACGACATCTTTAAACCTCCTTACCCTCTTTACCTTACACTTTCTAAAAAAATCTTTTTAATTGAGGAATAATATTCATATAGTAAATATGTATATGGTAAAGTACACAAAGCTTAAGTATACTGTCAATGAATTTTTACACACACACACACGCACGCACGCACGCACGCGTGCGCACACACTTCTTGAATTGTTCCAGTGAAACTCTTTCAACTTCTCCTCTTGGGCCACGTCATGACACAATGGCTTTCTCCTGTTTGAAAAGAAGTGGTGTCATATTGGTGTGATGTTTTTTTTCACAGAAAACCACTCCAGGAAGTCCTTCTGAGGCTTCTTGAAAGCATTAGAAATCAGGTATCTTCCGATCTCCTGCAGTCCTGAGTTTAAGTGACTTAAATCAAACACCTGATCAGAGCTGTCTACTAAGTCAGGGTTTCTCAAGATACAAATGAAAACCACCTGCTACAGATTCACTTGGGAACTAGTCGAAATGCAGATTCCTAAACCTCAGCCCCACCTGATGTATCAGAAACTCTGGGGGTGGGGTTCAGGAGTGTGCATTATTAACAAGTTTCCCAAGTGATTCTTATCCACACTAACATTTAAGAACTACTGTACTGAATGGCAAACTCCCAAGACACTGCAACTTCCAGCATCTGGCCTGGGACCTGGCGTTTGGTAGGAATACAATGCATGTTTGTTAAACAAATTAATCCACATTTTCTGACACAAGTTTCTTGGATCACATAATACCATTGTAATTTAACACCATTTCTACATTGGGAAATCCTTACATATCAGAGTCTTCTTACTTTAATAGGTTTCACTTTGATGAAGCAGGAGAGGAAGATGGATAGATTTTGGTGGTTTCTCAGGTCTAAGGGAAGGTCTTTTATCACCCTAACTGGGACCATCTTGCTGGACCAGATGCTCCCCTTTAGACCTGGGAGTTTGGGGGGGCAAGAAGAGAGTCCTCCATATTCACTGAAAGACACTCAGGTGCACTCTTTTCTTGGTGGCAATTGAAGATGTCTGTTGGAGAGACATCAGAGCTGTGGAAGGAGCAAGGCCACCAGGTCCAGAGGAACTGGCATGGAATGGACATGAAAGCTGAAAATTACTTTCATATTCTCTGGTTTATTTAGTTGATATGAAACTTACTTTCTGTCTAGAAGCATATTTGCTTATCTTCTTACCCTGAAAACAGAAGACATATGTTGTGCTTTACGTGGTAGTGTTGTATCCATTCCTAGAAATAACAGCAGCTCACACACACACGTTCCTCAGTATCTCACAAGGCCCAGGATGATGGTTTGCTCCACTAAGAAAAAGTAATTAATCTTAGAGGTTACTAGTTACAGACTCTCCAGTCACAGTGACATGGGTTCAAATCCTAGACCCACCACTTAATAGCTGTGTAATCTTGGACAATTACCCAGCTGCCTGCTTTAAGCCTGTTTCTACATGTGTCAAATGAAGATAATAATGGTAGCTACCTCATAGAATTTTCATGAGTAGTTAATTAGATAAGGCATTAAAGCATCTGGTACAACCTAGTATCAACATTCAAATATTAGCTATTTATTATAAGACTGTGTCAATGTGGTAGCTGATGGTCTGAAACTCTCTCAGGGCCTTAATTTCCCCATCTGTAGAGCGAGGGGGTTAGCCTTAAGTCCTTACTCAAGGAAGGACTTGGAATTGTGGTTGAGCCAGTCATAATGGAGTTTACTCTCTCTGCCTTTAGTAAGGCCATCAGTAAGAACAGCACTTTCACTAAAAATGATAAATTATTATTTAAATGACTTGGCGGACGGCCTTCAGCTGTCAGTTGTCAGACAGCCCTCAGTTGTCAGTCTTTTTTGGGAGTTGCCTCAGCTGAAGAGAACTACCTTGTCCAAGGTCATCCCTAATTTCCCAGGGTGGCTTCCAATGACGGAGAGACCTGGGGATAAGCCTGATCCTCTGCACTCCAACTTTGGATAGTTTTGAAGGGCATCCCATCTTCCCATCTTCCCAACTCCCTGAAGTTCTATTTATCCTGTTTCCCCATGGCTTTTCTCTATCATTGCTGGTCTGTATTTTGTTCCTTTCTTTTTTTTTAATTAAAAAGATTTTAATACAATTTTATTTTCCATTTACAGTTATTACGAAATATTGACTATATTCCCTGTGTTGTACAACACATCCTTGAGCCTAGCTTACACCCAGTAGTTTGTACCCCCCCATATTCCCCCCCACAACCACTAGTTTGTCCTCTATATCCGTGAGTTGCAGATCTGTTTTTTGTTGTTGTTTGTTTGTTTGTTTTGCCGTACGCGGGCCTCTCACTGCTGCGGCCCCTCCCGCTGCGGAGCACAGGCTCCGGACGCACAGGCTCAGCGGCCATGGCTCACGGGCCCAGCCGCTCCGCGGCACGTGGGATCTTCCCGGACCGGGGCACGAACCCGTGTCCCCTGCATCGGCAGGTGGACTCCCAACCACTGCGCCACCAGGGAAGCCCGCAGGTCTGTATTTTGAAAGATTTTTGGCAGTTGGGGGAGACCCCAGGGGAAGTGGTGTGGGAAGAGGAGCACACGGATTCTGAGGCACAGGTCAGTCGGTGAGTTCACTGCAAAAGTGACAAGAGGATGACGGTGGTGCTGGTGGTAGTGTCAGTTGGTGCAGTAGCAGAAGAAATGGAGAAGAGAGGATGGGTTCAAGGTATTTTCTGAGGTAAAATCAACAGATCTTAGTAATCAAATGGAAGTGACGGAAAGTAATCAAATTTGAAACTATTTTCCTTGCGTCTGGAAGGGAATGAGATGAGGAGCTTAAACCAAGAAGGGGCTGGGGCAGAGCTGTCCTCAAGGCTGTGGAGGCAGCTACGAGTTCCGGAGGAGGCTTTGGACCGGAAGGCAGGAAGGCCGGAGGGCGGGAAAATCACGGAGCATGCGCGCTCCGCGCGAGCCTGCCGGAAGCAGTAGGCGCCGCTTCTCCGCGGCGGGAGGGCGTGAAGGAGTTACCGGGCCTCTGGGCTTCTTGTGTATCTGCCAAGACCTCACGTCTCACTCCTCACCCCTTGCTGCTCTTGCCAGTCGACGGGCCTAGGACGCACTCGCATGCGGTGCCAGCTGCCAGGAAAGTGGAGAGTTGGACCTGGTTTGACGCTTTGGCTCCAGAGGCCTTGACCTCAGCTGAGCCTGACTGTGGCGCCCTCTTGCGCGGCATGGGCAGAAATAATGGAAACGCCCTCCTCGGAGGTCGGGCTCTGAAGAGGTCAGCAGTGACCAGGGCTGTGGAGCAGCAGGAACTGGCATGAGGAGGTGCGGCCGCCACCCCTGGAGCCCCCGTCTCCACCCGGCTGCTCAGCTCGTGAGAAAGGAGAGGGAGGTAAGCCGGACGCCATCTTTCTTTCCGTCCTCCAGACCAATGCTCTGGGTTCTGAGCAGCAACACAGGCTGGGCCCGAGTCGTGGGCCCACTCCCTCTTGGAAGGAGAGAAGCAGGAATGAGGAGTTTGCTAAAGGTGCCTAACAGTGAGTGTCTGGGTTTTGCTTTGTTTTCCTTTTTTCCCGTTTGTTAGTAAGAGGTTAGATAGGTGGTCCGTAGGGAAGTTCATCTAGCCCATTTTACTTAGGGCCAGACTTTGTCCGTTCCAGGGAAGAGCTAAATGCAAGTTTAATGTTTCCATCCCAGATGTCAGTTGATGCTATGGAGAGCAAGCCCAGAGGGGTGAGCAAAGGCAGCCCGGGGAGGAATGGGAGGGGAGAGGGAATAAAATGAAATGGAGTGAAAGGAGGCGGGGCGGGAGCGCGCCTTGAGTAGAGGTGAAAGATGAGGCTAGAAAGGTAGCCTGATTAAGAAAGGTCTTGAATACCAAGCTAAATATCTTCAGTCTGTAGGCAAACGGGAGGTTTTCGGTAGGGCAGCAATGGGAGGAAAGTTGAGTTCTTGGATCATGCAGGTGCAGACAGAGGAGAAATGTTAGTGACTCTTGAAGTTAGGTATTGAGATCTGAAATTGGGCTACAGGTGGTGATAATGGAAAGTAGGTAGGCGTTAATGTTCTTGATCTCATCAGTGATGGAGGCTAGGGGTAAGTTAATGCACCGATACCAGCACTCCTTTCTAAACAAAAGCATTATTTCATTTTAAGATTCTTTTCCTGATCTTCCTATGAATATCTCTGTTCAGAGACGAGGGAGGGTGGCAAGGGGGACTTCGCTGGCGGTCCAGTGGTTAAGACTCTGTGCTTCCAATGCAGGGGGCACGGGTTCGATCCCTGGTTGGGGAACTAAGATTCCCACATGCTGTGCAGCATGGCCAATAAATAACTAAATAATAAAAAATAAAATGACAGGTATGGTTGACTGCAAAATGACCATCCCCCCCCCCAAAAAAAGGAAAATACAAACCAAGAAAAAAAAAAGAGGGAAGGTGGCAAATAAGTTTCAGCTCTGCTTCTAACTCTGATTGATGGTGGCTGCCGGCCATACTAAGTTGCAGAGGATTCTAAGGTCTCATCAACACTCAGTTGGAAAAGTGTGCCGATCCTTAGTGATGTCTACTATAGCCATGGGAGATGTTTTTGTAATTCTGAGACAAATATAAGTGACTCAGTGGTCAGGCTGCTTCTCTAGGTTCTGATTAAGGAGTTGGGTCCAGTTTTAGCTCAGTAGGTTTTCTTAGCCAGGAAGGTCATGGCAGAGTGGGGAGCTGATTCCAGGTAACTCAGGGTAAGGTCCTGCAGCAGGTATCCCAGTCATCACACAGACCCCCACAATCTGGCCATAGTAAGAAAACATGGGCTTTGAATTCCATCTCCGTCTTTCATTTAGCCATGTGAACTTAGACAAATTACTCAACCCCTTTCAATCAGAATACTCATCTGTAAAATAGAAATATATTACTTTTTCAATCTAGATGTAAAGTGTTTAACATAGTGCCCAACTATGAATTCAACAAATATTAATTAGCCTCTTTTCACTTTGAACAAAACCTTGTCTTTAGGTCCTAAGCATCAACTTCTGACTAGATTTTCACCTGGGCAAAATTATATAACTGTAATTTTTGTGAAGACTCACTGAGATGTTGGATGTGGAGTACGTGACATAGAGTAGGAGAATCCTCTTTGCAAATTGGTAGAACAGAGGACACACTTTCAACAGTTTGGTGTCTCCAGAGCATTTTTTTGGGGCAGTGGTATGTGGGCCTCTCACTGTTGTGGCCTCTCCCGTTGCGGAGCACAGGCTCCGGACGCGCAGGCTCAGCGGCCATGGCTCACGGGCCCAGCCGCTCCGCGGCATGTGGGATCCTCCTGGACCGGGGCACGAACCCGCGTCCCCTGCATCGGCAGGCGGACTCTCAACCACTGCGCCACCAGGGAAGCCCTCCAGAGCATTTTTTAAATATATTTTTACAAACACACATGCACACATACACACACCCTCAGTCATACATTTTGTTAAAGTTCTTGTTTTCCCTTGACATAACTAGGTTCATATTATACATATTGTTTTGTGACTTTCTTTTCATGTAACACAGTATATCTTTGAGATCCTGTTATGTCACTGCTTATAGGCCTATTTTATTAACCTTTCTAAATTTTATAGTGTGGATGTATCACAGCTTGTTAGCCATTCACTTATTGATGGAAATTTGTATTCCTCCTCTTTTTTTTTTTTTTGCCTTTATAAATATATTTCTGAGAACATTCTTGTGTCTCTGCACCTATACTGGTATTTCTGAAAGTGGAATTATTGGGTCAAACAATATGTATTTTAGTAAGTTTAATGGTACTGCCCAAAGATTAAACGAATTTATATTCCCACTCACAGTTTTTGAAAGTTAATCTGGGTAATTTAATGTCTACTACTGGATATGATCCGTCTGAGACTCTTCTGTGTGCTAACTTCTCAAGGAATTGGTGTTGAAACTGCATACAACATAAATTCCCTGAAGGTACTGCAAAAACATAGTTGGTTTCTTCTCTTTTCTGGATTGATTATTAATCTTATAGATCATTTAGGATCTCTTTTAAAACTAAACAGATTTATATTTATTTTCAAAGTGATAAAAAGTTAAAATGTCAAGGCTTTTTGTAAAAGAGCAGTCCCCTGCCCTCATTCTCAAGCTGTAACCACCTTAAATTCTTTTGAATGTTTTCTTTTACTTCTTAATTCCTCCCCTTCATCTCCTTTATATGTCCATAGTTCCTCTCCTCCAATACTCACAGTTTAGTTTAACTTTTTGCGGGGACTAGACCAACATTTAGTATTTACATTATTATGGCAATATAAACCCTATTCATAGTTGAGCTGTTTATGTATTATGAATCCATTTTTTGGGGTACAACTTTTGTTTTCTCTGGAGGTAATTGTTTTTTAAACATTTTTTGTTTAATTGGTTCTCTGTGTACTAGTCACGAATTCATTTTAAAGTCTGCCATGAGTGTAAATCTTCCAGTTAGCTCATATGCATCAAATATTCTCCCAGTTCCTTCCTTAGTTTTGGAGACATCTGTCTTGGTGTTTCTGTCCAGCTCTAATGGGGACTGCTGACTCTCTAAGCTGGTGACACAGCTGTTTTCCTAGCATTTTTCTTTGCTGTTGTCCTGGGAATCATTCTCTTTTCCTGGGTTGGAAGCTCTGTTTCCTGGATTCTGCTGCTTCTTTGATGATTTACGCCCTTGTTTTGGTAGAGCACTTCCTTCAGTGGCTCCTTGAGACATGGCACATGGACGTAATTTTTTGTTGTTGAGAGTTTACATGTCTGAAAGTGGCCCTATTCTACCTTTACACTTACATGATTATTTACTTGAATGTAGAATTCTAGGTTGGAACTGCCTTTTCTCAGAATTTTGAAGACATTGCTTTATTGCCTTCTAAGCTCCAGTGTTGCTGTTAAATCTAATGCTCTTCTGACTTGTAATTTTTTTTTTTTTAAATGTGATTGTTATTTCTCTCTGGAAGTTTTTAGGATCTCTTCTTTATCCTGGTATTCTGAACTTTCAAAAAAGTTTGCTTGAAGTAGGTCTTTTTATAGCCATTGTGCTGGTACTCAGTGGGCCTTTCATATCCTTCATTGGGAAATTATCTTGAATTATTTCTTTGATAATTTCTTTCCCTCTGGCCATTTTCCTGGAATTCCTATTATTTGGATATTGGATCTCCTGGACTGATCTTGTAATTTTCTTATCTTTCCTATTTTCTGTCACTTGGTGTTTTGGATGAGTTAATATGTTATAAAGTGCTTGGGACAGTGCCTGGCCAACTTTATCTTCTAATATAAGATTAGAAGATTTCATTCTGCTAAGATTTTCATTTTGGCTATTGTATTTTTCTTTTTTCTTTTTTTTTTTTTGCCGTATGCAGGCCTCTCACTGTTGTGGCCTCTCCCGTTGCGGAGCACAGGCTCCGGACGCGCAGGCTCAGCGGCCATGGCTCACGGGCCCAGCCGCTCTGTGGCATGTGGGATCCTCCGGGACCAGGGCATGAACCCACGTCCCCTGCATTGGCAGGCTGACTCTCAACCACTGCGCCACCAGGGAAGCCCTTGACTATTGCATTTGTAATATCCAAGAACTGTGTTCGATTTTCTAAATCTGGACTATACAGTATGGCATCCACTAGTCACATGTGGCTACTTAAATTAAAATTAAGTATAATTAAAATTCAGTTCCTTAGTTGTATTAGCTACATTTTGAGTGATCTATGGCCACATGTAGCTGGTACATACCATATTGGACAGTGCAAATGTGGAATATTTCATCACAGAGAGTTCTTTTGGACAGTGTTGCTCTAAATTTTAAAAAAATGTAATATCCTGTTATTGTTTCAAGAATACACTCTCTTATCTCTGAGAATATTAATGATAATTTGTTTGAAGTTTCTTCTATCTCTTTTATTCTGTTAGATTGCTCATACTTAATATTAGGACACTAAAAACCTGATTGGAAGCTTTCTGTGCATGGATGGGGCTTGTTGATATTGAGATTTACCACATGGTGATCTGGAGGGGATATTTTGTTAAGGACCACTGAATATCAGTATCTTTAGGTTCTTTCTTTTTTTTAAAAAAAATTATTTATTTATTTATGGCTGTGTTGGGTCTTCGTTTCTGTGCGAGGGCTTTCTCCAGTTGCTGCGAGTGGGGGCCACTCTTCATTGCGGTGCGCGGGCCTCTCACTATCACAGCTTCTCTTGTTGCGGAGCACAGGCTCCAGACGTGCAGGCTCAGTAGTTGTGGCTCACGGGCCTAGTTGCTCCGCAGCATGTGGGATCTTTCTAGACCAGGGCTCGAACCTGTTTCCCCTGCATTGGCAGGCAGATTCTCAACCACTGCGCCACCAGGGAAGCCCAGGTCCTTTCTTTTATGTCAGATTTTTCAGAGAAGAATTTTCCAATATCCTAACTAGAGGGTATAGGCATAGATAGCTGTCAAGATTTTTGGCAGTTAAGTGTGGGAAGAGGAGTGGAAATCTTACTGACCAGGATGCAGACTTTCACTTATTCCTTTTTGCCTTTAGTTGTGCCTTGTGTCTTCCAATTCATAGTCCTTCTGATTCAGTATATCGGGAAAAAAGAAAACCTGAGGTAGCAGAGGGGTGGTCTCCTGTCTACTCAGGGTAGTGGATGGGATTGGACTGGGAGTCCAGTTGTTTCTTTTGTATATTAATCTCTTTTTCTCTCTCTTTATTATTATTATTATTTTAAATTGCGGTTAGTTGATTTACAGTATTATATTAGTTGTAGGTGTACACCATAATGATTCAAAATTTTATAGATTATATACTCCATTTAAAGTTATTATAAAATAGTGATTATATTCTCTGTGCTGTACATTATATCCTTGTAGCTTATTTATTTTATACGTAGAAGTTTGTACCTCTTGTATACATATTTATCTTGTATCCTGTAACCTTGATGAACTCATTTACTAGTTCTAATAGTTTTTTTTTTGTGGATTGGAAAGTCATTTCTTAGTTTTTTAAGATGAGTCTTGGCACCTTGTGAAAAACAGCGTAGTTGGGATTTATTGAAGAATGAAATAAGCTTTCTTTCTTTCTCTATAGTGTAGAGATACTGTTTCCAAGAGGAGCAATAACTACTGAATTTTAATATGAAATGCTCTGTTCTTCTTGTTGTTTAGTTAAAGCTGCTGTCCTACCTTCTCCAAGACCATGGAAACAGGTAGCTCATAGCTCTGTGGTTGCAATATTGTGATTGTGATCCAGGAGCCAATCTCCTGGATCAGCCAGCTGTTTCTCAGAAGGGAGAAATGTTGGATAACTAGGATGAGAAAAAGCAGCACAGAACTTGGTGAAAATGGGACCATAGTAAGTGTTACAGCATACCTTCTAAATCTCTTAGGAAAGGATATTCACTTCTCTTCATTATTTCCAGTCTAGTCTAGGCAACCATAATCTCAGTGCCTAGATTACTGTAAAAGTCTCCTAATTTAACTCTAGTTTTTCTTCCCTACACCGTATTCTCCATATTGCAGCCACAGTGATGTTTCTCAAA
>NW_020174301.1:7161645-7176297 GCF_003031525.2 Neophocaena asiaeorientalis asiaeorientalis | reverse complement strand
AGAGATAAAACTTTGAGGTTTTTTTTTTTTTTTTTTTTTTTTTTTGCGGTACGCAGGGCTCTCACTGGTGTGGCCTCTCTCGCTGCGGAACACAGGCTCAGGATGCGCAGGCTCAGCGGCCATGGCTCACGGGCCCAGCTGCTCCGCGGCATGTGGGATCTTCCCGGACCGGGGCACGAACCCATGTCACCTGCATCGGCAGGCGGACTCTCAACCACTGGACCACCAAAGAAGCCCTTAGCAGTTCTTTTAAGTCCGTACTCTGGTGGTACCTTTGAAACAGCAGTCAGGCAGGAAGAATTAAGTAGAGATAATTTGGCATGCAGGAAGATGCTGACTGGCCCTAAGCTCAGAGGTCATTTATGTAGTTTTGGGGGTTACAGGGTGTTAATCACTCACTACTCTGCCCTTCTTGTTGGACTCAACTGAAAACAAGGCACCAAATAGGGTTCCAAATTTAAGTGGCAGCAAGTGATTCTCAAGGTTTTCTCCTGTTTCCTACCTGGAATTGAATTTCTCTGTCTAGGCAGTGGCAGAGAAGGAGAGAAAAAGGTGGAGAGGGATAGTACCCCTGCTCTTTAAGGCACCCACATAGTGGTTCCACGAATATTAGTGCTCACCACTCAGATTAACTTCTTACTTTTTTCTTGAGTTGTAAGAGTTAAAGGAACAGTTACCTTTCCTAACACTTCCCTCGGTGGGTAGAAGCATTGGCTGAACTGTCTGTTTTTTAAAAATGTAATAAAGTGCTTTAATTATTATTGTTCTTAAATTTAAAAATATCCGAAAGATTGAGAGTTCTCATTGTTCTTTTGAGTTTGTTTTAACTGTTTGGATTGCTATTCCTAGGTCTGATACAGTGGTATATACTTCAACCTTTGTTGACTGATTGACTGACTGGAATCTCAAAGTTAGTTCATTAAGACAGTATATTTGAGTCCCTTTGATTTCATAAGTCATCTCATGAAAATCTCCCTTTTAAAAAACATTTTCTTGCATGTTTTATTGTTCTCAGTTTCTCTATATACTTCACTATCCTTTTGCCCTCCTCCGAACCATTTGAGAATATGTTGCAAACATCATGACACTTGTTCCCTATACACTTCAGAATGTATCTCCTAAGGACATTCTTCTACACAACTATAATACCATTAGCGCATCTAAGAAAATTAATAATATTTTTGTAATATTACCTGAATCCATTATGTATTAAAATTTCCCCAGTTTGTCTCAACAATGTCTTATATATATTTTCAAATCCAGGATCAAATCTGGGTTATTGCATGGTATTTGGTTATTATATCACTTTTGTTTCTTTTAATCTAGAACAGTTGTCTGATTTCTTTTTTCCCCCCATGATACTGACTTTTGGGAAGTCTAGGCCAGCTGCCTTATAGAATGAAATGCATTGTGGATTTTTCAAATTGTACCACACACATCACGACAGTAACTATCAATGAAGATGATTCTGAAAATGTTACGGCCTGAGCCAAAGCCATGAGATAGAGAATTTGTGGATGTAATTTCCTTACCAAAGAATGACCTACTAAAGAGACTTGATGTTGTGGTAGCTGATGAACATCTGACAGTAGATGCCATAGTCTATTCCTATGCTCCAGCGCTGAAACATGCAAACATGAAGCCATCTGAAATGCCCTTCCTGGAGTATTAAGGCCAAGGGACAGTCGCCATGTTTTGGTTTCCTCATGGTGTCATTTAACTTGTTGCTCAATCCCCCATATTTCCTGTGAACTGGAAATTAGACATATTTGGCTAGAGTACTTCTTAGGTGATGTTTTGTTGCAATTGCCTTCTCATGTGGTCTGAGGAGGAGAATGGTTCCATTTTATAATCTTTACACAACTATTGAGCTCCCAGTAGGTAGCATGTAGGTATTATGTTAGATAAAATGGGAAATATAAAGAAAAATTGTCTAATGTGGTACCTGGTATATGATAGATGCTCTATAAATATTTATTGACTGCTGAAAGATATAAAAAAGATAATTGGCATTGTAAACCAATGAATGGTGAGGGTTAAATGGAGATGTAATTTAAGTTTATTTAACCAATGCTTAAAATTGGTTGAGCAGAGCTGTTTTCTATATGCTCTGACCTAGGTAGTGATAGGTACTGGAAATACATTGATGATCTAGACAATTCCAGTCTCTGCCTTTGAGAAGTAAATGCCCCAGCATTCAGAAGTTGGAGAATAAATTTAGGTGGGAAGAAAGAATTGTATAAGTACCCAACAGTGTAAGTTGGAGTTAGATTCTGGAAGACTTTGAAGGAAGGGCAAATAATTCAAACCATCAGAGAAGACACTGGCTTGCCAATACACAGTTTTGGAGGGGTAGCTGGCTTTGGGCAATGTAGCTTTATAACTTACATGGGCCTTAGTTTCCTCATTTGTAAAATGAGCAAAA
The DNA here is from genome assembly GCF_003031525.2 of Neophocaena asiaeorientalis asiaeorientalis. NCBI lineage: Eukaryota > Metazoa > Chordata > Mammalia > Artiodactyla > Phocoenidae > Neophocaena > Neophocaena asiaeorientalis. The sequence goes on along the minus strand of NW_020174301.1, from coordinate 7,173,872 downwards.
TAAAAATAGCTCTTATAGTTCATATCTATTTAGCCCTTGCCATGTGGCAGATACCGTTCTAAATTTTATATATAAATTATCTAACTATCATCTTCTTTGATCTTCATATCTCTATAAAGCCATTTCTTTTTTCTTTCTTTTTCTTTCCTTTTTTTTCCATACCCTGAGAAGTTTACCAGAGAGTCACTGGTAAAGAGTGCTTGTAAGGGAGAGTCACTTCCTGTGGATCTTCAGGAAGTCCATTAATGATTCCCTACCACCACCCACAGTAATCTCCAATGACATTCAACACAGCAGTTTTAACTTTGTCCTTTCAGGCTCAAATGTGACATTTGGCCAAGACTGTGAGATCTTCCTAAGAGAGTGTGATTGAGAAATCAAAATGTTACCCTCCGTCATTTTCTTATACTTCACACTAGTGATTCTTATATCTTTTTCTTCAGGAACCTTTCACACTCTTAAAAAATATTGAGTACTCCAAAGAGATTTAGTTACATGGATTATATCTATTGATAGTTACCTTACTAGAAATGAAAAGGCAGACATTTCAAAAATATATTTATTAGTTCATTTGAAAATGATAAACCTATTACATGTTAAAATAAATCACGGTTTTATAAAAAGTAACTATATTATCCCAAACAAACAGAATTTAGTAATGGCATTTTAAAAATGTGTTTGCAAATCATGGGCATGTCTGGCTTTATAGATGACAATTGGATTCTTATGTCTGCTCCTGCCTTAAATTTGTTGCGGTATTCTATAAGCCATTTTCTATAATTATCTCCGTTCTACATGAGAAAGTGAAGGACACAGAGGTTAAATGACTTGTCCAGGATTATATAGCCAGTAAGTGGTGGAATCAGAGTCGAGCTCAAGCAAACTTTAGAGATTATAGTCTTAACCTTCTATATACTAAATTGCCTGTAGACCTGTTTAGAGGATTAAATGAAATAATGTATTCACTTAATCGGTGGTTGCCATATAGTAAGAGCTCAATAAAGTGAGCTGCCATTATTATTTCACTTGAGGAAATTAGTGAAATGCTTAAAAACATGGTAGATTATTAAAAGTTTGTGAGCTGTGAGGCATGTCACAATAAGTGTTCATTTTTGGAAGATTAATGTGACAGTGCTAAGTAGGATGAGATATAGAAGGAGAGACTGGATACAAAGAGATGTTTGGAGACTTGAAATAGTCCAGTTGAATGTGAGGAAAGATCTCCCATCGCCAGAACAACTTGACAGAGAAGGGAATTTTAAGATAGTATTCACAGTCAAGCAACAACATTTATGGAACACCTGAAGTGCACAGATGACTGCTGGTTATTGTGGGAAAGAAAGAAAACTAACATTCTCTGAGCACCCATGACAGGTACCATTACCTTTTTTTTTTTTTAAGCACCTTAAAAAAGGGTAACATTTTGATTTCTCAATCACACTCTCTTAGGAAGATCTTACAATCTTGGCCAAATGTCACATTTGAGCCTGAAAGGACAAAATATGGACAGACACTTGTCTGTAATTATTTCTCAGTCTTACAGCAGTATTTCAAGGTAGGTGTCACTGGTGACATTTTTCTGGATGAGGCCCAAAGGTAAGAGACTTAAACATAGAAAGAGGGGGAGGGAAAGGATGAGGGATGGGGGGTGGATATCACCAGGGTTCAATCCCAGACCTAGCTGACTTCAAAGTCCATACTAGACTAAGAATATTAGTTTGAACTTCAGAAATTCCATGAATTTTCCATGGAATTGTAGGCATAGTTTTGTGGGGAGATGATCATTTAGCAGATTTCTGAAAGGAATCTGTGACCCCAAAAGAGAAGAACAATTGTCTTAGATTGTCAAAGTTGGAAGGATATTTAGAAATTAAAATCCCACTGCCTTCATTTCAAAGTTGGGCAAACACACAGAAAGGGGAAAGGATTCGTTACAGAGTGACTCAATTGGCAGAGCCAGCACTAGAACCCAGTCCCCTTGTCCCCCAGGCCACTGCATCTCCATTTTTGATACCTTATATGAAGGCAGCAGAAGCCTTGCACAGCTTGGAAGAAGTGTAGTGCATTGGACAGATCTCCTTTTAGACTGTCTTGGCAAGAAGTTAGTTAGGCACCTCTGGAGGGAGGTGTGTTAACTCTTCAAGGACCAGGCTCTAAATTAGTACTGTTTGGTAAATTGCCACTTTATAGGGTACTATTTGCCTTTATAGGGTACTATTGCCACTTTATAGGGTACTATTAGTAAGTGACTGCTCTAAAGCGAGCTTTGGAGTGTAGAAGAGCAACCCACCTCTCCAAGAGCCTACTTCTTGCCTAGTGTATAGTTTTCTCCCCAGGTAGAGGAAATCCTGCCTGGGCTGTGGCAAATCAAGTCGTCTTTGAGGAGGATGTAGTAGAAGGGGGAAAAGGCAGGACAAGCTGCTTTCCGTACCAGCAGAGTTTGTCTGCATGCAGGAGCAGTTTTAACATAAGGAAATATGAGTGGTCTTCGTATATCCTCCATGTTCTGTCTTCTGCTGGCAGCCCTGCTTTCTTCTGAGCCTGCAACCACAGTCCGTTTTCCATTTCCTGATGACACTTTTAAAGCTCATGTTATTCTACCATCACCTAGCTCAGTGTCTGGCACTTAGAAAATTTGAGTATTTGTGGACTAAATAAATGAGATTCTACTTGTGCTTGAATCTTGATTCTACCATGTATAAGCTGTGCTATTTTTAATTAACTTCTCTGAGCAGTGATGCCTGTGGTTACTGGTAAAGTAGAAAACAGAAGAAAATCTCAATGATGGTCAAGACTGGCCCTCTTGGGACCTGGGGGAAAGGATTAGCAGGAGCCTAACCCTCTTGGGGAATTCAGAGGCAGATTAGCAGCATTGTTGCAGACTGCTTCAGGTGTTGGTCGGAGTCCCTGAGACCCAGTCCTGATTCAAAGCCCTGACCTTGCTTTTGTGAACCTCAGGCTCATTCCTCATTCTTGGCCTGCCTCAGTAGTACTGGAGAACTTTGACATGATGGCCTATCAGCTTTTCCCTCCCTAGGGCAAAACCAAATTTGTGCCAGCATCATTCAAGATGGGTGGTATTTGGAGGAGATTCCTGCCCAAGAGAGTTAGGAATGGAAGGTTTAGAGTTTCTTAAAGAATGCCCCCTTCCACTTCAGACAAGTTTCTGTTAGTTCGCTTTGTCCAGAAAATGACTATTGTTCTAAATAAAGCCTCTGTAGTTTCAGACCTAATCATGATAAATCTACCAGGAATTAATGCCTGTCTGACATTAGACCAATTGCCTAGAAATCATGACACTTATAAGAAATAGTCATCTCTTTATTTGAATGAAAACAAAGCATTCCAGGGCAGATTTTAAAATATATTATTTTAATTTTTAGAGGAAAAGAATTCTTCAAAGAGAATTGTCAATGATCAAAACTGGTTGATAAATCACATACATAACTATGTAATTAAACTTCTCCATTTTCAGAGACCTGCAATTAGAGTTCTTCATGTAGTTACCCATAATGATTCATTCTTGCTAATATGCTAAGGAAGAAGGGAGTCAGGAAGATAAATTTTAATATGAACTTTTCCCTAATTTGGATCAAGAGGCAGTGGAAGTATGCCTAGGCTCAGAGGCAGGAGAACTGGGTTCTAGTTCCAGTTCTGTTTCTCATTAACTGTGGGGCTTTAGCCAGATCATCAAGCCTATCTGAGCCTTCGTTGCCTCAGCTATAAAACAATAATAATACCTACTTCAGAATATTGTTATGAAACCTTAATGAAAGTATGGGTTTGGTAATGCTTTGTAAATTTTAAAGCACTGTAAGGTCCTGATACATTTTAGTATTGTGCTTTCTTATCATAGCAGGCCAGGCCCTCTGTTTGTGGTGGGAGGAAAAGGCTCTAATGTACAATATCAGCCTTTTTGTAGTGTGAAAAGACAGAGATTAATGAAGGGCTAGGGTGCTTTGTTGAATGTGTCTCTGATTGACTGGTGGCCCTGCTTCTGATGATCAGGAATTTATTATTAAGAAAATTGCTATGTGCTTGGGGAGCTGGGACTTGGTTTGTGCCTTCCCCACTGCAGAGGGTCACCACAGATACCTCAGGTGCCCTTGCATTGACTTTGCTGGATTCACATTTAAAGAGAAACCTTTTATTTGGACCAGATGGAGGTCATGGGGGGTTGTGACAAGTACATTGAGAATTTTCAGGGTTCAGGTCTTTCTCTCTTTCTTTCTTTCTTTCATCTATTTTTATTGAAGTATAGTTGATTTACAGTATTTCTGCTATATAGCAAAGTGATTCAGTTATACATATATATACATTCTTTTAAAAATATTCTTTTCCATTAAGGTTTATCATAAGATATTAATATATAGCTCCCTGTGCTATACAGTAGGACCATGTTGTTTATCCATTCTGTATATAATAGCTTACATCTGCTAATCCCAACCTCCCGCTCCATCTCTCCCCCAACCCCCTCCCCCTTGGCAACCACAAGTCTGTGCTCTGTCTGTGAGTGTATTTCCATTTCATAGATAAGGGTTCAATTCTAAGTCTCAGTGTGGGGCCTTAGGATGTGAATTGGGGTTTGCGTTCAGACAGAGTATCAGAGCTGGTAAGTACCCAGATGATCTGATCCAGTGGTCCTCAAAGTGTGGTTGAGTTGTAGCTTCAACATTACCGGGGAACTTGTTAGAAATACATATTCTTAGGTCTCATCCCAAACCTGCTGAATCAGAACTCCTGGGGCTGAGGTTTAGTAATCTGTGTTTTAGCAAGCCCTCCAGGTGATTTTGATGCTCTAAAGTTTGAGAACCACTGCTCTAATCTAGACACATTTTGTAAATGTTTGTAAAATGCTGAACCCAGTGCCTAAGACATAGTAAACAGTGCATAAATAATAGCTGTTGCTACTTTGCTATTCATGTCTGAGAGCTGGGACTACAAAAGAAAAATCAGACTTCCTGCCTGATTTTTCCATGACCCCATGTTTTTGCAGTGGTCCTTACAAATCCAAGTTGCTTAGTAGTGATCACCTCTTCGATTGTGGCAGCAATGTGTGAGAGCACTTGCTAGGATTGTTTTTGAAGTGGGGATGGTTTACATGGACCATTGGAAGTGGTGGTGGAGACTCAAGGTAGTTCTTAGGGGTCAAATGGAATTGAACAGCACTTATGCCTCCAGTTCCCCATCTTATGTCATACTGAGACAATACTGTTCTCCAAGGGATGTGAGAGGTATTCCAGAAAAGAGAAATTAGTTGTGATCATTAATATTAGTTATTTTGACCTTAACTATCATCAGAATCCTGTATAAACTCAGGGAGACTCTACTTCTGATTCAGTTTTTCCATCTGTAAAGTGAAAATAATGTAATTTCCCCGCTGATTAATTGACAGAGACAGGATAATTATAGGAGCATGTTTATAAGGTAAGAGCCTCAGAAGAAATATTCTTTTCTCTATTAAAATTTAGCTTCATTAATTTTGTGATTACAAATGTAATACATGTTAATGCTTTTGGAAATTTTGGAAAAGTATAAAAATTTTAAAAATCGCCCATACTCCCATCACTCAGGGAAAATTACTGTTAATGTTTTGGTTTATTTCCTTCTGATCTGAAATTTTAACAAAAACACTATGAAATAGATATTTTCTATTGAGGGACGCTTGCATGGATTGTGTGTTTACGGTGTGCAAGGCATTGTGCTAATTGCTGAAGATATTTTAAATCAGTTAACCCTTACAACAACCCTCTAAGGAAAGGGTTCTCAACCTTGACTACACCTTAGAGTCATCTGGAGCAGTGGTTGGAGGTGGTCTTTAGAAATAGGAGACCCATGCCTCAGACTAATTATATCAGAATCTCTGGGAATGGGAGCAAGACATCAATATTTGTAAAAGGCTGTCCAGATGATTACAATGTACAGGAGAGCTTGTAATAACACATATTGCTGGGCCCAGCACCAGAGTATAGAGTTCTCATTCTATAGGTTTTTCAGTGTGGTCTGAGATTTTATATTTCTTTCAAGTTCCTAGGTGGTGCTGATGCTTCTGGTCCAGGGACCACTTTGAGAATCTCTGAGGGAGATGGCATACACACACAGGTGAGAAAAATGAGGCTCATATTAAATAATTTGCCCAAGGTATTAATATACTACAGTGAAAAATATGTAGAGCCAGAATATGAACCCACGTCTATACAAAGTCAAGCTTTCTCACCTCTATACTTCCCTCACCCTATTAGTGTCACTTTTCTAACATCCACTAATTTAATAGATTTGTATCCATGGTGATACATAATTCTTTAACCTCTTGACTGATGCCCCCCCACCCCTGCAAATTGTAAGTAAGGGAGTAGTAGAAGTGAGGTTTGAAAGGTAGCTGGGAACTTTTCTTTGGTTTTGAATGTCACGCTAGGGAGCCTAAATTGTATCCTATAGCAGCTGATTCTTCTGTTTCTACCCCCAGCTGTCTCCCTACTTGTTGATCTTAAAGGTTTGTGCCTTGGAGGATTGCACAAGGTGTAGAGTCCTAGGGATGGCTCTGTTTCTGCTGTCCCTCAGTGGTGCTGGTCTCAATGTAGGACATCATTAGAACTGTTTTTGTTATTTAATTTAGTTGATCTGGTGTTTTAAAACCATGATCATTTTATGGTCATAAGCCCAAGCCAAAAAAACCTGAAAAACAATCCCATGTGTGATTGTTCTCACGTTGTTTTAAAAATATACTATAATCATGGTGGGTTCATCATTGGATTAAGTTCGACTAAGGTCCTGAGGTTATGGGAAATGGGACTAGGAATCAAAAGACAGAGATTCTAGTCCTGGCTCTGCCAAATACTAGCCATGTGACTATGGGCAAATCATTTGACCTTTCTGGACCTTGGTTACTTCACCTATGAATAAGAATAAGAATTCCTAATCTACTTACCTAATAGGATTTTCACCAGATTAGTTTTATGGTTTTGGAGATCCCTTTGGTTCAGGTGGTCCAGGACAGATTTCTGGGAGGAGGATGTGGATCTGGGATGTGAGGGAGGATTTGTTGTGAGGAGCGTTGTGCATTTCAGGTAAGGTGTCATGTGATGTGTGGTGATCAAAGTGGTGGTGGGGCTCGAAGAGTGCATGTTGAAGGGAGGGGAGATCAACCTAGTTGGAATCTAATCCAACTCATGTAATTCCTAGGAATAATCAGACATATCAGACTTTTACTATGGAAGCTATTAATGCTAAATAATTTGGAGGCTATTCAAGACGAATAATTGTAATGGTAATAGTAACAAATGAATGGTGAATTAATATTACCAGATGTAGGGCTGAGACTTTAGTAAACTCCACAATTGCCTTATTTACTTTTCTCAATAACCTTATGAGGTAGGTGTTATTATTCACATTTTGTAGATGAGGAAACTGAGGCTTGGTGTGGTTACACAGCTAGTCAGAACCAGAAGTCAAATCCAGGCTTATCTGGCACCAGACCCACCATCTTTACTATTATTTTGTGCCTCCTTGTTTGCTCTTTAAGTGTTTCCTGTATTTGTGTCTGGTCCTGAGGTTGTGTTGGAGATTATTTTACTTGGCCTTCAAGGCCCAGTTCAAAACCACCTCTTTCATAACATTTCCCTTTCATCCCCATTAAGATTTGTTTCCTTTCTCAGCATTTTAAACTTGTGCTTCTGCAGTAATACTCCTCACCTTCTGCTTTGTGTCTTAATGATTTGGGTACAAGAGTGTCTTCCCCCATTAAGCTGTTGCTCAGCGGTATATCTAGCTAAGAATTATTCTTCAGCATGGTTTGCTGATAATTACATTCTAGGGCAGAAACAGTAACTCTAAAACCCATAACCACTAAGGGAAAACTCATGTGAAAAACTGTGTGGCATATTAAGTTCTGTTTCCATCAGGTCAAATATGAAAAAGGCAAGAAAATGAAATAAAGGCCTCAGTTTTTATAACCATTCTAGAGAAATGGACCTGAAGAAGAAGGTGACAATAAATTCTGTGGAGTGAAGCTTCATCTGGTTCTGGTTTGCAGAGCACCCGTCTCTTTGCCTTTTAATCATGTAATAGAAATGACTGAAAGAGTAAAGGTGCCGGGCTAATAGTTATGCTGAGTCCATTCTTCCCACTGACGCTTAAGGGGTTTATGTAGGTAAGTCCCATTAATGTTAATGGAAGTTACATGTGTAATTCCTCTTTTTCATCACTGAGAGAATAGAGCTTTATATTCCTTGGGTAATTATGGTACCGGCACTGTTAGTGTTTTTCAGTTAACTTTTTCACCTGCCTTTCCTGCTTGGACTGTTAAGAAAGGAACTGAATTCTTCTGTTCAGAAAGGAAAATTGCCGAAATATCTGAGAACTGAAACAAATGTAACTAGATCCACTTGTTTGAGAGGGAAAAAAAGCAAGAAAACACTAGGACAGGAAGCTGGAGGGTGAGCTCCTGCTAATTTTCAGATCCCAGGAAGCATGTTGTGGTTTGGATTTTCTAACAATGCAGGGCTTTTCACTGGCAGCCCATTTCCTCAGGTATTTGAAGTGAGAGGAAAATGAGTCCCTGAACATTTGGACTGAATTAATTTTAGCGTGTAAGACTTGAGAAGCAATGCCTAAGTCTTTGTAGAGCCTAATAAAGAATTAATCTTGATCTCTGCCTGAGACTCAATAAAGTATTTGAAATACCTTGGTATCTGAGATTTGATTCACAGGAATCTGAAAGGAGAGCTGTATTACTGTCCTATTTGAAATGTAAGCCCGTTGGGTGTTCCTCTGTCACACTAGGTGCTCTGATGAGAGCAGACAGCAGGTCATCCTATTCCTTAGGACACAGCAGTGTCTGTGCCTTAGCTGGAGGTGGGAAAGTCAGCGTCCTAGTCTTGCTATGTAGATGGGCCATTTTTCAGAAAATGTTTTCACTGTGAAAAGGGGCAAAAGGTTCAACTTTCCTGTTGGCTTTACTTCTACCATTTAAAAATAGTTGATTTTTTAATAATTGGGAGGAGAAGAAAGGTATACTTTAATGTATAGACACTTTCAGGTTTTGTGGCAACCATCCATTCTCCTGTTGGAAGGCACTTTTGTAGTCCTCTAATTCAGCCAAATGGTTTAAAAGCATTTAATGGTGGGGAACTTACTCTAGTACTTAGTATAGTATACCGGTAAGGAAGTGACTCGAATCAGCCGGTCAGGAACAGGCGGTCCTCTCTTTGGGCAGCTTTGTGTTAGAAAGTTCTGCAAGTTCTTGCCTCATGGCAAGATAAAAACGTGTCTTCCATTAGTTTTCTTTTACCCATTGGCCCTGCTCTATCGATACTCTTGGGACCACAGAGAATAAGTTAGCTCTCTCGGCCACTTGAAATTTCTTCAGTTGTTTCTCAGAATTAAAAGTTGAGACATTTTATTGGCCTGCCTTTTTTCATCCTAGGTGCAATCATGTTGGTTTTCTTAGGCCAGCGTTCTGGCTATTCATTCTATAGCTGTTCTCTTATTCCTTGGGCAGCTGAACCATATTTCTCCAATTTAGCTGTTTTCCTGAGGCTTATGACAGAAGAGCTTTTGTTTATCACCTTGTCCTTTAAGTCTTCATACCCAGACTACTGGTCCATGTAGCTGCTATCCCTGAAGCTCCTTCCAGATTAACTAATCAAAGCTTGGAAAAGACCCAGATACAATGTTATGTGAGCTGCTTTCTCCAAAATAGCCCAATATAGTGAAAATAAAATTAACTGAAAATTAGGAGACCTGGACTTTAGCCTGTTCTCAGTCATGGAGGTTTCCTATTTCAACTCTTTCCCATCTATTCATTTAATCATTATGCAAATACCAAAGTGATCTTAAAATATAAATTAGATTATGTCATTTAAAATCCTTCAATGGGGGCTTCCCTGGTGGCGCAGTGGTTGAGAGTCCGCCTGCTGATGCAGGGGACACGGGTTCGTGCCCCGGTCCGGGAAGATCCCACATGCCGCGGAGCGGCTAGGCCCGTGAGCCATGGCCACTGAGCCTGAGCGTCTGGAGCCTGGGCTCCGCTATGGGAGGGGCCACAACAGTGAGAGGCCTGCGTACAGCAAAAAAAAAAAAAAAATCCTTCAATCGTTTCTTAACTCACTTAGGTCTTAGTCTAAAATCCAAAGTTTTACTGAGACCTACAAGGTCCTCCATTATGGGACTCCATCCTGACTACCTACCCCACTCCCCACCTCATTTTTACATTTTTCTATGTTGTTCACTATGCTTCAGCCATACTAGCTGCTTCATAAGATCTGTCCCACCTCAAAATCTTTGATAAGCTGTTTCTGCTTACTCAAATACTTATTCCCTCCATTTTTGCCTAGCTCTTTTTCTTTTTATTTATTTATTTCATTTTATTTTTTTATTTTTTTTGCCATGCCGCACGGCATGCAGCATTAGTTCCCTGACCAGGGATCGAACGTGTGCCCCCTGCAGTGGAAGCTCAGAGTCCTAACCACTGGATCGCCAGGGAAATTCCCTGCCTAGCTAACTCAACCGCTAGATTTCAGCTCAGATGTCATTTCTTCAAGAAGCTCTTCCATGACCTGGAAGAAATGCCCTAGCTAAATGAATGGCAGCCATTGAGTCCCATGCCCTGGAGATAAGCATAATCCAATCCTCCAGCCTGTGCTTCAGAGCTGTGCGCAGCTCTTCTTGTGTCTCTTTCCACTGATATGTATTACATACAGATCTTATTTTATGCAGGCTGGATATATAGGGATGCGTGTTAATAGCATGGTACTTGGCTCTTAAAAACTTAAAAAAAAATGTAGTTCACTCAACTTGAAGTGATCTCACTCAGTAAAGGAAAGGAAACATCCGTTAATTGGTTACCTACTTCGGGTTTTGGCAAACATTTTCTGTAAAGGGGCAGATAGTAAATATTTTAGGCTCTGTGGACCATACAGTCTCTATTGAACTCAACTCTGCTGTTATAGCCTGAAAGCAATAGTACCTTAATGAATGAGTGTGGCAATGTTCCAATAAAAATTTAGTGACAAAACAGGTGGTCATAAACTGCCAGTCATTGTTTCCCAGACCCTGATTTAATGTGTGCCAGATGCTTTACATGTATTTACTGTTTATGACAATCTGGTAGGCAGTTATTTATCCATTTGACAGGCTCATAGAGGTGAACTTACTTATCTAGAGCCCCCCAGCTTAGTATAAGAAAGAATTAAAATTCTAACCTGGGCTTCAAAGATAAGAGAAAGGAAATGGCCAATAACGTTTAATTCAACAAATATTTATTCAGCACCTATCATATGATTATGCTAGTGCTAGACATTTGAAAAGACTAGCATCTTTATATTTCACTTCTCTATGATTACCTAGTAAGATTTTAAAATAATTTGGAGAGGCATATAGTGTCGTGGTGGGGTAAAAAGAAAGTGATTTTTGGAATCAGACATGACTCAAATTTTAACCCCACTTTTTAACAACCCTGAATTTGGATAAGTTATTTAAGTTCTGGCCTAAATATCCTGAGACCAAAAACAAATGAAGTGATATTGGTAGATGGTAGCCCTCCATTAAATAATTTTTAAAGGAGATTTTATTTTGGAAGAGACATTGTACTTTTTATTTATACTATTCAGATTTTTCTGTATGAGGTACTGTTAAGGTCTTTATAGATTTTAAGACTTTCAAAAATAGGGATATAAAGGAGGCAGCCACTTATGTCTCATTCAGGGCTGGTCTGTCACTAAGAAGTTGGCTTGTGTGATGGAGCATTAATTGACTATCTCCACCAGTAGGAAGAAGTGTTTGGAGGGGATTCAGGGAGCATAGATACTGAGTTTGAAAGTGAATAACTTTTCAAGTCCTGCATTCTTTTTTATTTGCTAAGTGACAAAGGAATCGCTTGGGAGAGTGTCTTGTAAGGTCCACATCATGATCATGTTTGATACTTATATTCAGAGTGGATTTTGGTATGGTCAGTGGTCATTACTGTTGGTGAACGTTTAAAAAAGATGTAGTGGGGGCTTCCCTGGTGGCGCAGTGGTTGGGAGTTTGCCTGCCGATGCAGGGGACACAGTTTCATGCCCCAGTCTAGGAGGGTCCCGCATGCCGCGGGGCGGCTGGGCCCGTGGGCTGTGGGCCGTGGCCGCTGGGCCTGTGCGCGTCCGGAGCCTGTGCTCTGTGGCGGGAGGGGCCGCGACAGTGAGAGGCCCACGTACTGCAAAAAAAAAAAAAAAAAAAAAAAAAATGAGGGG
>NW_020174301.1:7129176-7161297 GCF_003031525.2 Neophocaena asiaeorientalis asiaeorientalis | reverse complement strand
AAAAAAAAAAAAAAAAAAAAAAAGATGTAGTGGGATGAGTGTAGTGGTTTGTGGGAAAGATGTTTATGACCACGATAGGGCTGCTGTTTTTATCTTTAATATCTGATTATATTATACAAACTCCATCTTGATGATTGGAATCTCTTATTCCACAGGCTAGATCATCTCAAATTTCAGACTTAAAAGCACACCTGAATGCCTTCTTCTGCTTTTAGAATGACCATTCACTGCCAGAAAAGCTTTCCATTCCCTTTCTGTGACTCTTCAGTAGTTTTGAGGACATTCTACTCCTTTTTTTTTTGTTTTTTTTTTTTTGCGGTACGCGGACCTCTCACTGTTGCGTGGCCTCTCCCGTTGCGGAGCACAGGCTTCGGACGCGCAGGCTCAGAGGCCATCGCTCACGGGCCCAGCTGCTCCGCTGCATGTGGGATCTTCCCGGACCGGGGCACGAACCCGTGTCCCCTGCATCAGCAGGCGGACTCTCAACCACTGCGCCACCAGGGAAGCCCTCTACTCCATTTTAAATGATGCACCTTGCAGATGCTCTCACTAGAGGCAGCCCTCTGACTCTCTTGCCCTTACCTGTATCTGATGTGCTAATGGGAAAAAAAATAAACAGTAACCTTCAGGAATCAGTGTGGGATATTAAAATATAAACGAGGTCATGTTTGAATATTTGGCATTTGGTGCCATTTTAGTAATCCGTAACCTTCATATCTTTCTGCTTTTATCAGGTGAAAGGCAGACTCCTTTGACCCATGAAGTTGATCTGTGAACTGTCAAAAAATTCAAACCCCCACAGGTGTAGATCATGCATCCATTAGCATAATTTGCCACCCAGGGTATCAAACGTATACTCTTTAACCTGGTACATAATATAGATAGTATTTTATAGTGTGTTAAGAAAAGATTGTTTATTTGACATGTACTAGAGTGAATTAAAAGTTTACCGTAAGAATTACTGATCTTCTCTTCACGTTTTCTTCTAGACACTGAGTCATAATACAAATTTAGTCATTGAGATAGATACTGTACTTCAACCAAATAAGACCATATATTCTAGCAGAATCTTTGGGTGGGTTGAACAGAGTGGGAATCTGACTGTCATAAGCATGTCAGTTTGGTAAAATAAGACAGAAAAAATAAGTGTCTCAACTAGTCAGGTTCAGTCTTTGAATTTCAGAGAACGAGTTTATAAGCTGAACAAGTTTATAATTTGAGAATCTGAATTTCCTTTTGCCCCTGCTCTGGGTCTTCCTTCTGTGTGTGTGTGTGTGTGTGTGTGTGTGTGTGTGTGTGTAGATTGGGTGTTTGCAGGACTTACTTCACTGTTATTAAAGCTTTTTAAGATTTCTCTAGGATCGCCATGATGATGTTCCTGTTTTTTAATTCCTGAAATTAAAATGTGTTGGAATGCTTGGCTGCCTTTCACTCCCTCCTCAATGGACCCTTTAGTTTTTCACACCAAGGTGTCCTTCTTCAGGGTGCCAGGTCAGGCTACCAAAACAGCTTCTAGGAGGGGATTAGGACCAATTAACATCTTTGTACACAAAAGCCACTGGCAGCTGAACAGGCAGCCTGGTGGCGGCTCCAGAGCTGCATTTTAAATAGGGGCCTTCTGTACTTGAGTTCAAGTAGGAAGAGGTGGAGAAAGTTTTTATTTATAATCGAAAATGCTGTTTTTGGATAAAGTCTAATGAAAAGAAAAGTAGTGTTCAGAAGTATCTAACAAATACCGTTTGAATGTTGGTCTGTATTGTATGTGATTCTATCAAGGATTCTCTCACAATATAGCCTATTTCTTGGCACATATTGAGATGAAGTGATGTTTCTTCACATAACAATTTTGTCCTTACATTTCTCTTGTTCTCTGTTTTTAAAAAAGTTCAGCTGGATCCCTAGGCACAAAAAGGAGCTGCTCCAATGGCTATATGGTCTTAAAAGCCAGTAGCCTTTTCATAAGAAATCTATCGTATGGATACCTGTACTACAAAATCTTTGTTTAGGGTAAAATAAAGTGGAGAGAGCCATTGTGCAAAGTTTGTTTGTTTCTTAATCCTTCACTTTGAGAGGCATCCAGTTAGTATTGTTTTTATTTTAATCACAATAACCAAATTGTTACACTTTTTAATTTTTACCCAAAATTTTTTTGGAGATAGTATGTATTTTTGAGTTCAGAAATATTGGAATCAATAAAGATATTAGATTTTATGACCCAACTGATTGGGAAGCATCTTAAATAGAGATCTGGTTGGAATCTGTTAAGAATAATGTTGTTAAAGATGTAATGGAACCAGTTTCTACACCTGGATGATGAGAGTTTTCAAATATATTTTAAAGATCAAGGGCAAAGGAGGAGTGCTTTCAAACCATTTAATATTGCACTTTCTAGCTTCCTCAATTGCCAAGGCATGTAGTTTTCTCTGTGATTGAAAATGCTAGAAAATAAAATCCTGCTTTCAGAACCTACAGTGGGAATCCATGGGGAAAAATAGAGACCTGAAAAAGAAATTAATATGTGGTAGGTCAAAAGAATGATGGTGATCACACATTTACTGAATCAGGGTGGAATGTATAAGGAAAAACGTGACAACCTATTTCCTGCCCTGTGATATATTTTCGTTTTATGGAAGGAAACGATGAAGAAAATAGTATGCATTTCTTTTTCAATGGCTTGAATAGAAAATGTTTTTTAAAAAGTCAGCCTCTTGGTCCCTAATCTAAATTATGGTCATTTTCAGTTTCCTGGGTTTTATACATAACTCTAGATTCTTCTTAGTGTGATATTTTCGAAGCAAACCTTAATACAGTCTCAATGTGTGGCTTCCCCCCTGGGTTTTAGTTTCAGATACTGTATTGTGAGTCTTCAGACATGTTGAGTTCCCCTAATGTTAAATGGTAATTGCCAGAAGTATAGGTGGGGATAGAAACATTGTTGTATTTTCTTCATTTTTCACACTTCAGCAGCTATCCCTTTTTCTCTCTTGCTGTATGCTTATTAGGGTATGAAATGCAGGTGTGTGGGAAATGGCTAGCAGACATTGACAGGTTATTTTGTTGGTCACTGCCTAATTAGTAGCATAGTGGATGCACCCTGCTAAGCTTTAGTGTGGGGCAGCAGAGCTGGTCTGTTCTAATTTCCTCACGGCTTTGATATTCTCCAAAAGATTGACGGTTTACACAAAAAGCCAAGGCCCGAAGGAGGCCTGTGGAAACAATGAGCCTTCTTGCTTGTAGACACCACAGATGTGAGAGAAAGCTGGCTAAAAACAATTGGCTGACACTGTCTAATTGTCTCCGATGTCAGCGTCATTAATGTTTTCCCATGTAAAATGGAGAAGGCCAAGGTTGTATCCTCCCTTTATTTTGAATCACATGATTATGTAACTTATCAAGATTCAGATTAAGTGTTAATTGTATTTGCTCAATAAAGAAACTGAAGCTACCTTGGGTTTAATGAATATGTGCTTAATTAATTTTGAAAGCTTTTATCTTTATTACCTTTGGAATAATCCTTATCAGAATTAATAACATTTTTCGGTAATTAAAGTCACAGCTCATTTAATGAGAATACATATTTACATTTCTTTTTTGAGTTCAAACCAGGGAAACAATTATGAACGTTTGCTTATCTTCTAAGACGTTTCTTATGTGTATGTTAAGCAACAATTAGAACAAGCACTTTAGGGTATCAGCAGAGCTTTTCAAATTAGACAACTGACCCAAGTGTTCTAAAGGAACACATAGTAATAACCAAGTAGCACAAAATTACAAGGTTACCCGTGTGAAACTCCAAACCTATTTTTATCTATGAAATGGTTTTAAAGATTTTTTCCTGAGGAGGGGAAAACTGGGAAAGGTGAAACCCTAGGAAGAACTGACAAATTGGGTAGCAGGCGGACTCTCAACCACTGCGCCACCAGGGAAGCCCAACTTTTTTTTTTTTAAAAGGTAAGACCTGTAGTTTCTTACAGTGCTGATGATACAGCAGTCCACACTGAAGTATATTATTTGGCCTTGTAATCAGCAAATATCATCATACCGTTTGCACTGTGCAGCAACATCTATGACACCAGAATAAATCAAGGCAGATACTGTAGCTTCTGCTCCTTTTGATATTTTCTAGGTCTTTTCTGGATAGTACTGTGTTTTTGGTTTTTTTTCCATCTGAGCAGTGTAATGCCTCAGAGTAGTGGTGGTGGAACAGAACTGTGCTCTGGAGAAGAGATACTCTGTGATTTGTTTATTGTCAGGGAAGCTCACTTATCTTGAGTTCCACATTGAGTTAAATTGTATCAAACTTGGTTCCCCAAAATAATCTCTTTGAAAAGTTAGCCTTCCCCCAAACCATTTTTCCAGGAAAGACCCATGGTTTCCTCTTTTTTTTTTTAAACCTGAGACTAATAAGAATCTTTTAAAAAAATTAATTTAATTTAATTTATTTTTGGCTGCGTTGGGTCTCCTTTGCTGTGTGTGGTTTTTTCTCTAGTTGCGGCGAGCGGGGGCTACTCTTTGTTGAGGTGCCCGGGCTTCTCATTGCGGTGCCTCCTCATGTTGTGGAACACGGGCTCTAGGCGCACAGGCTCAGTAGTTGCAGCATGCGGGCCTAGCTGCTCCATGGCATGTGGGATCCTCCCGGACCAGGGCTCGAACTCATGTCCCCTGCATTGGCAGGTGGATTCTTAACCACTGCGCCACCAGAGAAGCCCTCCTCTTTTCCTTTTTTTTTTTAATCATCTTTATTGGGGTAAAATTGCTTTACAATGGTGTGTTAGTCTCTGCTTTATAACAAAGTGAATCAGCCATACATATACATATGTTCCCATATGTCTTCCCTCTTGCGTCTCCCTCCCTCCCTCTTTTCCTTTTATTACCAAGTTACTTGAGTACACGAATGCCCTTGACAGGAAGCATTAGATTTTGAACTTGGAGTCATGCATAGAAGCCAAGTTATCTGGCTTTCTGTGTGCCTTCTTCACAATAATACCTGCAAAGTACAATCCACATGGTAGATGCCCAATGTATGGGGGGCCCAATACAGTGTCCACAGTGGTTTCCTTGGGCGTGCATTACAGCACATTTTATGACCAAAGAAAGCCTAGTGTCATGGAATTGTATAGCCTTTGGGGTCAGGTAGATCTGAGTTTAAATCTGGCCTGCTACTTACCAGCTGTGAGACTTTGGGTATGACCTTTCTGAGCTTCAGTCTCCTCATATTTAAAAGATGTAATAATGCCTTGCAGGGTTGGTGTGAGGTATAAAGATGATGATTGTGAAGTGCTCAGCACAGGATCACCTATAGTAGCTGTAGTACTATTACATTATTACTACACTAGCACTTCTGCCCTCTAGGGCTTGTCTGTCCTGTGCTCTGCTCCCTCCATTTTCTAATTGTGTGCACCTGAGTTTGTTATCTCACCTGCCTAAAATTAGTTCCTATCTGTAATATGGGGATGATAAAAGTATATACCTCCTGTGTTGTTGTGAGGAGTAAGTGAACTGAGGGTGGTAATGTTAATAATAATAGACATGAAGACGACTACTGACATTTATTGAAGCAGGACTCAGTGCTGGGCACTGTGCTAAGTTTTTTTTCTTTTTTTTAAATGCATATTGTCTCATGTAATGCTCATTGCACAGAATTTGGAACATAATAAGTGCTTTATAAATATTAACTGCTATTGTTGTGTTTATCGTGAAGCCCTCAGAGTTGAAGAATTTCAGCTCTGCCAGTTTTTTCACATATCACTGTTCAGGGTCCCTGGTGAAACAGTTCCTCAATCAGGCATTTCTTATCTATGAAGTTAAGAAAGTACTACATGTGAACCCATCCCCCTTTCTTTTAAACCCTTTAGCCTCAGTTCCTCCCTTATCTCCCGCTCACTTAAAAAAATTATCTTCTCTGAAGACAGCAGCAGTGTGAAATAAGTCCCAGCTTCTCCAGAAAATGGTATTTGCTCACCTTGCTCATTTATTCCACATGTAAGCTGTCTGCATGCAGCTTTTCTCTCAGTGACCTAAACCAACTGGGTACTGTTGCCTCTTGATCGGCAGATCCTTATGCATCAGGTGCAGCCAGATGGGCCTAGAAAATACCCTCTTCTTCCCCTTTGTTTTTATTTGCTTAATTTGCCTTGAAAGGCAGTAAAGTTTCAGTGTTTAATTAAATACTGTGCCTTTATTTCTGTGTATTGGTTTATTTATCATTTAAGTTATCATTTATCATTGGCTTCAAATCAGTTCAGCAAACATTTCCTAAACATCAGTTATTTGCAGGCTACTGTGTTGCAGGTATGGAATACAAATCTGAATATGGGAAGTGCTGTGCACTCTAGTGGTTACATGTACCACTAGGCTTTGGTATCATATCTAAATTAAATCTTTTATCTATTCCTTATTAGCTTAGAGAAGATACCTGCTCTAAGACTTTTTCCTCATATGCAAAAAAGGGGTTGAGAATATCCGTGTCATAGGATTGTTTTTAGGATTAAATGAGATAATCTATGGAAAGCAGTCATCGCTCTATAAATGGTAGTCATAAATAAGGCACAATCTCTTCCCTAATGGAGGAAACGGACACAGAAAAGCAGTAATTTCCATGGAATATGGGAGGTGTACTAGGCTCATTCTGGCAGGGAGGAAAGAGACGGCTTGGGGAAGAAGGCGGCTTATGGAAGCCTTTCTGGAGAGGATGGGAGTTGAGTTTAGTTTTGAGGGTTGGGACAGAGTCATTCTGGTAAAGTAGGGCAAGGGGCGGTGTTTTCCTTGTGGAAGGGACAGCATGAGCGAAGGCACAGTGAAAGAAACATGGTATGTGCCAGAAACTGCAAGAAATTCAGTGTTATTAGGAACCCCAGGTCCTTGGGTTGGACTTCCCTGTAGGAGGGGCTGCTTTGAAGTGGGCTGGCCCTGTTTAGCCTTTCCTTGTTTAACTCCCCTCAGGCTGCCTTAGCAGGCTCCAACTCCCTTTAGAAGGTGATGATGTAGTCTAAAGAATGCCAGCTCTTATTTAATTTGTTTAACTTCTGTTCTGAAAGGAAAGGTTATTTATGGGGAAAGGGCATCTATCATTGAAGAAAAAGTCAAACATGGACTTCCAGAGCTTTCCTTACCAACCATGTGACCTTATACTGTTATTTAACCTGTGTCTCAGATTCTTCATCTATACAAGTAAAAATTGTATAAAAATAGTATTTACCTCATCTGGGGCATTTCAGGATTAAATGGTATAGTAATGCATGTAAATTACTTGGAACAGTCCCTGGAACAAAGAAAAAGCTCAATAAATGTTAATACTGATATGTTAACTACACCGAGTATTTCCATTCAGAAGAAGGCAGCATTTAACTGAGGGAAATGGTGGAATTTTTCAGCATAATGTCATTTGCCTGGAAACAGAGGTCAGTGAGAGAATTAGAAAAAGGTGATCCAGTTCTCTCAATCTTATCTTCTAGAGGACAATTTAGTGCTGCTGCACATACTGTAGTTTCAAAGGGAAACACAGATCCTAAATAGTAATTCCGAACCACCCAGTGCTGTTCTCTCACAGAATCAGAAGCTTTTAAAGCAGAAGTCCTGAGAACAAACTCACCCCACTGGGTAGAACCTTTTCCTCCTTCTTCCTCCTCTCCTCCCCCTCCTCCCCCTTGCTCTACTGGCTCCCTCTTTTTCTCTTCCTCCCTCCCCCCTTTCTTACTGTCTCTCTTAATTTCTTCCTCCCTCCCTCCTCCTTCTCCTTCCCTTTACCCTTCCTTCTTTACAAATTAGGTTTGCTTGGCTTGGAGAACAATGTGGGTTAGATTTCAAGCCCATGGCTAGGTGCCCTTGTGCAGGACAACTTGTACAGCCATATGAGTGGCTCTCATCCCCTTCTGAATTTTCCTATCTGAGCCCACTTAATGATGATTGTTTTGCTTTACTTTTAATTGTGGTAAAATACACAGAACATAAAAATTTATCATTTTAACCATTTTTAAGTGTACAACTCAGTAGTATTAAGGATATTCATATTGTGTGCTGCCAATCTCCAGAAATTTTTCATCTTGCAAAACTGAAACTCTATGCCCATTAAATAACTCCCCATTGCCCCCTCCTCCCAGCCACTGGTAACTACCATTCTACTTTCTGTCTCAATGAATTTGACCATTGTAGGTACTGCATATAAGAGGAATCATACAGTATTTGTCCTTTTGTGACTGGCTTATTTCACTTACCACAGTGTCCTCGAGTTTCATCCATATTGTAGCATGTGTCAGAATTTCCTTCCTTTTTAGGACTGAATAATACTCCACCGTATCTGTATACCACATTTTGTTTATCCATTCATCCTTTGGTAGATATTTGGATTGCTTCTACCTTTTGGCTGTTGTGAATAGTGCTACTATGAGCATGAGTGTACAGATATCCCTTTGAGACACTGCTCTGGATTCTTTTGGGTGTATACCCAGAATTGGAATTGCTGGATCATATGGTAATTCTATTTTTAATTTTTTTGTGGAACTGCCATATTGTTTCCTCAGTGGTTATAGCAATTACATTTCCATTAACAGTGCACAGGGGTTGCAGTTTCTCTTCATTCTTGCCCATACTTGTTTTCTGGTTTTTTTGGTGGTAACCATACTAATGAGAGAGGTGGTATCTCATTGTAGTTTTGATTTGCATTTCCCTAATGATTAGTGATATTGAGTATCTTTTCATGTGCTTATTGGCCATTTGCATATCTTCTTTGGAGAAATGCCTATCAGATCTTTTGGCCATTTTTTTTTTTTTTTGTGATACGCGGGCCTCTCACTGCTGTGGCCTCTCCCGTTGTGGAGCACAGGCTCCGGACGCGCAGGCTCAGCGGCCATGGCTCATGGGCCCAGCCGCTGCCGCGGCATGGGGGATCTTCCCGGACCGGGGCACGAACCCATGTCCCCTGCATCGGCAAGCGGACTCTCAACCACTGCGCCACCAGGGACGCCCCTTTTGGCCATTTTTGAATTAGGTTTTTTGTTTTGTTGTTGTTGTTGCCTGAGTTTTAGATGCTCTCTATATATTTCTGGATATTAATCTCCTATATCAGATTTGCACATACTTTCTCCCATTCTATGGGTTGCTGTTGATACCATCTTTTGTTACGCAGAATTTAAAAATTTTCATGAAGTCCAATTTGTCTATTTTTTCTTTTTTTACCTATGCCTTTGATGTCATATCTATTGCCAAATCCAATGTTGTAAGGTTTTTGTCATGTTTTCTTGTAAGAGTTTTATAGTTTCAGGCCTTACATTTAGGTCTCTGATCCTTTTGTTTTTTTGGCCGCACGGCAAGCGGGATCTTAGTTCCCTGACCAGGGATTGAACACGCACCCCCTGCAGTGGAAGCACGGAGTCTTAACCACTGGACCGCCAGGGAAGTCCCTAGGTCTCTGATCCATTTTGAGTTGATTTTTGTATATGGTGTTAGTTAAGAGTCAAATTTCATTCTTTTGCATGCGGATATCCAATTTTCCCAGCACCATTTGTTGAAAAGACTGTTCTTTCCTCATTGAACGGTCTTTGGCACCCTTGTCAAAAATCGTTTGACCATGTATGGAAGAGTTTATTTCTGAGCTTTCTGTTCTGTTCCATTGTTCTATATGTTTGTCTTTATGCCAGTACCACACTCTTTTGATTATTGTAGATTTGTAGTAAATTTTGAAATCAGGAAGTATGAATCCTCCAGTTTTGTTCTTTTTCAAGATTGTTCTGGCTTTTTGGGGTCCCTTGAGATTCTTGATAGGACTGCATTGAATCTGTAGAGCGCTTTGGGTAGTACTAACATTTTAACAGTATTAAGTCTTCCAATCCATGATAATGGGATTTGTTTCCATTTATATAAGTCTTTTTAAATTTCTTTCAGCAACGTTTTGTAGTTTTCATTATCACTTTCTTGGTTAAATCAATTCCTAAGTATTTTATTATTTTTGATACTAGTGTAAATGGAATTGTTTTTGTAATTTCCTTTTCAGATTATTCGTTGTTAGTGTATAGAAATGCAACTGATTTTTGTGTATTTACTTTGTATTTTGCTACTTTCTGAATTTATTTATTATAGTCATCCCTCTGTATCCTTGGGGGATTGGTTCCAGGAGCCCCCATAACAAAATCCAGGGATGCTCAAATCCTTTATATAAAAAAGCATTAGTACAATAAATACAGTTGGCTCTCGACAGGTTTCCCATCTGTAGGTTTAAACAAGTGTAGATAGAATTTGGACCCATGGTTGGGTGAAATCTGTGGATGTAAAACCTGCAGGTACAGAGGGCCAACTGTAGTTTTAACCATTTTTTGTGGAATCTTCAAGGTTTTCTACATATAAGATCATATTATCTCCAAACAGTGATACTTTTACTTCTTCCTTTCCAATTTGGCTGCCTTTTATTTCTTTTTCTTTCCTAATTGGTTTGGCTAGAACTTGTTGTGCTATTTTGACTAGAATTGGTGAAAGTGGGCATCCTTGCCTTGTTGGCTGATCTTAGAGGAAAAGCTTTCAGTCTTTCACCATTGAGTAATGTTCACCATGGGTTTTTCATTTATGGCTTTTATATTGTTGAGGTCATTTCCTTCTATTCATAGCTTTCTAAGTATTTTTCTCATGAAAGAGTGTTGAATTTTGTCAATGCTTTTTCTGTACCAATTGAGATGATCATGTGGGTTTGTTTGTTTCTTCATTCTGTTAATGTGGTGTATAATATTGACTGGTTTTTGTATGTTGAACCATCCCTGCGTTGCAAGAACAAATCCCACTTGGTCACGGTCTCTGTGCCGAGGGTCAGACGGTACGCAAGCTGCTCCTGGCGCATGGCTACCTGCCATGTGGGGGTGGGAGATGGGTAGTTGCCACTGTGCTACTGTGAAATTGACTAAAACCACCTCAATTCACAGTCCAGTCCTTCTGCTGGAAGTTGCAAACCTTCAGTAGACTCCAGAGTTCCAAAATAGTTATATCAGACAGATTTTGCCAGTGCGATTGTGGTCTAGGTGGGGAGACAGATTCCTCGTGCTTTCTACTCCTCCATCTTCCTCAGGTCCTCCTCATTTTCTTAATAGTCATTCAAAGAAGAACCTTTTTAATTTTGATGAAGTTCAATTTATCAATCTTTTCTTTTATGGCTTGCCCTTTATGTGTTCTGTCTAAAATTTTTGCATATCACGAGATCACAAAGATTTTGTGATTTCTTTTAGAAGTTTTATAAGTTTAGTTCTTACATTTAAGTCTGTTATCCATTTTGAGTTAATTTTGTTTTATGGTATGAAGTAGGGTTGAGAGGTTCTTTTATTTGCATATGATTATCCAATTGTTCTACTAATATTTCTTGAAAAGACTGTCTGTTACTCATTGAATTACCTTTGCACCTTTGTTGAAAATCAACTGATGTATATATGGTCTTTTTCTAAAAAAAAAAAAGAGACCCAGGATGGGTGACCCAGTGAGGGAAGCACACCCAGGACACTTAGAGCCTATGCCTGCAACTCTCTCTCTACAAATATTTCTTGAAAAGACTATGTGTTACTCATCGAATTACCTTTGCACCTTTGTTGAAAATCAATTGATGTATATATGGTCTTTTTCTAGACTTCCTTCTGTTCCATTAGTCTATATCTGTCTATCTTTAAATCAATACCACAGTGCTTTGATTGCTGTAGCTTTATATTGTCTTGAAGTCAGGTAGGGTAAGTCTTCCCACTTTGTTATTTTTCAAAACTGTATTGGCTATTCTGGGTCCTTTGCATATCCATGTAAATTCTTGGACTCTGAGTTCTTTGGATACAGGAAGTATGTCCAAATCTTTTAGTGTCACCCCACAGTACCTGCTAAGGTACTTTTCTATATTTGTTGATTGGTCAGTTAATAGGAACTGATGGAATCAGTAGGATTAACTTATTGAACCCTAGAATCTTAGAGCTAGAAGAGGACTTATAGGGACACTAAGATGAAGATGAAGCCCAACTATCTCATCTTTGAGCCGCCTATTCCTAAATTAGGCACTGGCCTTACTTCGGTTGGTGGGTCTGTGGAGCTCTATTTATGTGCCAGATATAAGATTTCATTTTGCCTTTACAACCAGGACTCATCAATAATGTGTCGGGTCACAGGGATACATAGAGTAATGGGAGATGGTACTTACATGTGAGATGTTCACGGTCTGTTGGGACCTACTTTTGTATGCCTCACTGAAAGCGCCCCAGACAAGGTCCCTGATGTGTGTGTGGTCCAGGAAATATGCCTAAAAGTAGACTTTAGGCATCTATGTTTTAGTGGCAGACCTAAGGCAAGTCAGCACCTGAGTGAATTTGATCAAAGACTATCTTCAGAGGCACAGGCAGCAACGCCAATGATAAAATTCTTGCAAAGTAAACAGCCTATACATTACAGATGCTACCATCCACACACCTGTATTAGAGGACTTGCTGAGTACAGACATTTTGACTTCTTAATGGATGACCATGAAATTGACAAATTAGGAGGGGGGAAGAAAATTGCATCTTTGAAAGCTTATGGTTCATCATTCTACTGAAATGACTCAGCTTCTTTCCTTTAAGCTATAATTTCAGTTTCTTTTTCTAATGGACACATTGATTTTTTGTGCTTATTTCTAACCTTATGGCCTACTGAAAATTTCCTTAAAAGGAAATAGAGAAGTTAGGAGGTGTAATTTGAAAAAATAGCTTTTAGGTGAAGTAACTCTATCAATATGAAGATGTAGTCAGTGCTTTATAGTGGAACATTTCTAGACTTTAATCACCTGTAAATAAATGCTAACATTTTGCTATGATAAAGGAAAATTTTCATTCCTTTTAAGTACTTTTGTCCATAATTGTTAAACTAAAGCAAACGTTGATTTCATTGGAAAGCATTAAAATGTTTCCTTTATCAAACAAAATGTTTTTCTAAAATTTTGTATTTAGACTTTAAATAAACAAAATTAGATTAATAATACAATGAATTTCTATGACGTTAGCTCGAGAACTAGAAATTAGTAGTAAAACCACTGTCTATATGTTCTTCCTTATTCCATTTTTCTGTTACTAGTAGTAATTACCATTGTCTATGTGTTCTTCCTTATTCCATTTTCTGCCTCATTTTCAGAGGTAACCACTTTCCTAAATTTTGTTTTTATCATTACCTTGCTTTTAAGTTGTGAAATATGAAATATATATTTGTCTAAGCAATAAATATATATTTGCCTAAACAATATATTGTTTAGTTTTGCATGTATTTGAACTTTATAAAATGATACATCATATCTTCTGGAATTTGCTTTTTTTCCACTCCATAGTTATGATTTTCATTTATTTTTATTGCCTTGTAATATTCTATTGTGTGACTGTGTCACATTTTAACATTTTATCTGTTATCCTGTCAGTTGTCATTTATGTTGTTCCCAGATTTTTGCTATTTTGAATACTGATGCTATGAATATTCTTGAACATGTCTCCTGATGTGCATGTACAGTACTTTCTTTCAGCTGTATATGTAGGAGTAAAATTGTTGAATTATAAGGTATGTCAGTGTTCAGCTTTGCAAGTTACTGTCAATTTATTTTCCAAAGTGATATGGCAATTTAGAATTATATACCCACATATAGGTGATTCCATTGTCCATCTATTGTCAATTCTGCTATAATACAACACTTGTGTCGTAAAAGTCACCATGCTATGCATAATCACCTAATAAAAACCAGAAGGCTTATGGGAAAATTGGAGTTGGGGAAAAATGCTCAAAAGTTTTGTCAGTGGCACGTAAAAACAGCACAGTTTCATACATCTTAAATACTTGAGAAATATATAAATATTACAATAAATATAACACTTTACCTTGAAAAAGACCTGAAGTTTGCTTGTGCAAGTGGGTTTCTGGAAGGGCGGCAGCTTGTGAGTTACTGTGTAGTGATGGAAGGAAGGTTATCTGAAATTGGATGGAACATTGTAGCACCAAATGTGGTTGGGTATGGCTCATAATACTGGTGAACCGAGGTATTGATAGATATTAGAGATGTGTGTGTAATGTATATTCCTATGTGGCTTGGTTCAGCTGGATACAGTTTTCTGCATTTGTCAGGATGAAATTGTGCATAATCAAATGCAAAATTCATGTTATACTCAAATTGTTCATTAATATATTAATTTCATCACAAATATTATAGCAGATCTGACAGTACTCCAACACTTGGTACTGTCAGTTTTTTATTTCTGCTAACCAAAAAAGTATAAAATTATTTCTCATGTGGTCTTTACTCTCATTTCTCTGATTCTAGTAAGATTGAGCATCTCTCTCAGTTTTTCATTGGCCAAATGTGTTTATTTTTCAGTACCTGCATATTTTTTTTTGTGTGTGTGTGGTACGCGGGCCTCTCACTGTTGTGGCCTCTCCCGTTGAGGAGCACAGGCTCCGGACGCGCAGGCTCAGCGGCCGTGGCTCACGGGCCCAGCCGCTCCGCGGCATGTGGGATCCTCCCGGACCGGGGCACGAACCCATGTCCCCTGCATCGGTAGGTGGACTCTCAACCACTGCACCACCAGCGAAGCCCCTCAGCTTTGTTTTTGAAGAGTATTTTTAGTGGGTGTAGAATTCTAGGATGGCAGTTATATCTTTCAGCACTTTAAAAATGTTATTTCATAGTCTTCTGACTTCCATAGCATTTGTTGAGAATCCATTAGTCCTTCAATAGTTGCTCTCTGCCGAGGCAAAGCCTCTTGCCCTGTGGATTCGCAGCTTCTTTCCATGAACCTAGATATGGTAGGTACCTCATGGGGGAAAAGGCTGCAGAACATCAGTTGACTTCTCCACAGTTCTCTCCTCTCTGGAATCTTAGTAGCTTGGACCTAGTTTCTATCCTCTGCCCTTTCTAACCTAGGGATTGTAATGGCTTCCCACTCTTGCTAGTCCCAGGATGATTCTTTGTACCACACTGGTTCCCTGAACTCTGCCTAAACTTTGTAAACAGTCCTTCATTCAACTTTCTTCAGTTACTCTTCTTAGGTGTGACATCTGTTTCCTGATGGGCTACATATACAACAAGTTTCTAATGTGGGATTTCTGATGTCTTTTAATATACTAACGTGTCTAATGAGTTTTCCAGAAAGGTCTTAAAATACATATCTTTTTGAGTGTTTCAGGATTGTGTTTCTCAGAGCCTTATCTTTAGAAATACTGTTACATGAATGCGAACCTAATGCTAAAGGGCTGAGGTTTCTTGAAATCTACAAACAGAGGTTAACAGAAGGCTCCCAACCTGGCTAATGAGGGAGCTGATGTCTCAGTCTTTATCCCTCTTGTCAGTTTTTCCTCAGACTTGCTACTTTAGTTAAGATTTCAAAGTACAAATCTCTCACTTTGGTAAATTATGTAATCTTTCTGAGCTTGTTTCCTTATCTGTAAAATGGATATATACTTATCTATCTTATCAATCTTTTAGCTAGATTAAAGGAAATAGTGCATTTCATTCATGGGGCATACTCAATAAGTATTAGTGTTCTCCCCCTTCCTGCAGTATCCCCTCCTAATGAAAACCAACTGAAGTCATTTAAGGAAGATGTAGTATAGATTCCTTTCTGACTCCTCAAGTAGAATTTCAGTGGAAATATGAAATTGACTGTAAAATTGTTGACCCATATCTTTTTTTTACATCTTTATTGGAGTATAATTGCTTTACAATGGTGTGTTAGTTTCTGCTTTATAACAAAGTGAATCAGTTATACATAAGTTCCCATATCTCTTCCTTCTTGCGTCTCCTTCCCCCCTCACCCTCCCTATCCCACCCCTCTAGGTGGTCACAAGGCACCAAGCTGATCTCCCTGTGACCCATATCTTTTCATGCTCAATTCTATGTTAAAGAATTTTATCTTGAAACTCTGGCTTTTGGTTTATTTTGTGAATTGTACTTCTTCCATATACAACTTGAATACATTAACTTTTAGTTAGTTAAAAATAAACTATAGCATCAATATTATTATAATGCAGTTTTATTGAAGTATTTTAAGTTTAGGGAGAAGATGATTTGGACTTTTATTCTTTTGCAATTTGTTCTTTTCTTCTTTTGGGCATGCAGAGTTAGTGATCTAATAAATACAGTTGATGATTCCTCCAAAGTGGAGCCTTGTCCACCTAAATCATAATTTTAAAGATTTCCATGATTGCTCCATAGTGCCTGATTGCTCCAAATATCTAGTTATCCTTTCTCCCAAAGTCAAACTTGCCAGTGAAAAACCTGTTTTCCTTAAGTACCCAGATAGAGTTGTTCTTCACACACATAATAGCACTGACAAGATCAGAAATTACATGACATTCTGAGTCTTTCCACTTTAGCCCCATTGTCTTCTGTCAGATGCACACTCTTTAGAATCTAATTTCCTTTAATATCTCTTTCTGATCAGCCAGTGGGGAAAAGCTGACATCCTTCCCCACTTTCCGAAAATCCTTTTGAAACTCATGACCCTTTTGCCAACTAGAGAAACTTATTCCTAGAGGTGAGGCATTTTATCTTTTTAACTGCATTTCTTCTTGAACTTCTGTAAAGGCTTTTGTGCTGGAGGAGCTTGAAACGTAATATGAAAAAATAAAATGAGAGGTACTGAGGTGTAAGTGTACCAACGAAAGCCCTTTAACTTTTCTTTCATATGACCCAGTAAGCTTAGTAATTTGTCACCTTACATGAAATTATGGTTTGCATATATTTATTTCTGTACAGTTTTTTTGGGCAAGCTTGAGAATTTCTGTTCCAGTATATTTAATTTGTATTGGTATTATCAGATCGTGGGTTTGGGATTGGAGTAGGTAGGTGAGCGAATTTTTGGAGGAGGAGTGACAGTCTTCCCAATAAACTCTTAGGAAAAAGAGAAAAAGTTGAAGCAAAGCAAACTTGGGCCTTAGATCAGCAATGTAAGGATGCAGATCAATTCACTTCTTTCTGTACTTGCTGTCACTTTTCTAAGTTAGACAGCCATCACTTCCCCTTGTAACTGGTTTCTCTACCTTCAGTCTTGGTCCATTTAATCTGTTTTCAAGACACCCAAAGCTATCTTCCTAAAATACAAATCATCCTGTTAGTCTCTTGCTTAAAATCCTTCAGTGTCTCTCCATTGCTCTCAGAAAAAAGTCTTCAGTTTTTAAACATGACATACACAGTCTTAATTGTCTGACTCCCTGTCTATCTTATCTCGTTACTCCTCTCTTACAAGATGGTTCTAGTAATACTGATTATTATTACTGTTGCTGTAATTGTTGTTTGTCATGTGCTTCCAACTCTTCTCTGACCCATTCTTTTCTTTTCTAACCAATATTTATTCATTTTTAGGTCCCAGCTGAGCCATTACTGCCTGTGTCTTCCCTGACCATCCCCCTCCAAGTGGAGTTTAGGTTCCCTTTTAATGTGCCTCCCCTAGAGCCTTCCCATCACAATGCATATCACATTGTGTGATGATTGCATCTGATTATTAGCTTGCATCTCCCACTAGATTGGAAGTTCCATGAGGGATCAAGCCATGCTTGTCTTGGTCATTTTTGCATCCTCAATGATTAGCAGAATGCCTGGCATGAAGAAGGTGCGCCCAGAATTTATTTGATAAATAATTGAACAAATGAAGGAGCTGTAATTTATGTGACAGGCTGACCCAGAGCCTTTACCATCTCAAATGCACAAGTTATGCTGTGATTTGTACTGGGATCACTGTAGGACCCAGGAAATGGAATTCAGGGCAGGAATGGACAGCTCTGACTCATCAGACCTGAAACCTGGAGAGCCTCTATATGGCTTGTGAAGTAGTGACTCTCAGGATGCAGAGTATCTACAACAAAACAATGCAGATAGCTGAATATTATGTTGAAACTCTGAGGCAAGGAGATCCTAGAACATGTCTACCAATCAGGAGAAAGGTAAGTGAAAAATAATAGAACAGTTTCCATTTCTACTAATTTAAGATGTATAAAATTCAGTTAATTATGCCTATATTGTTTTATTTTAGAAAATACAAAAGATCTTTTTCTTTACGGGCCCAGCTGCTCTGCGGCTTGTGGGATCTTCCCGGACCGGGGCACGAACCCGTGTCCCCTGCATCAGCAGGCGGACTCTCAACCACTGCGCCACCAGGGAAGCCCAAGACCTTATTTTTTTCAACCCCAAATGCCCTGGAGGTGTTGAGGAATTGAACCCATGGAAGACTTTTGTATTTCCTAATTTCTCCCTTTGAGAGCCTTAGCTTTGACCAGGATGATTCCAGGCTGTAGCAATGCTTTCTGCCCATCCTCCCTGCAGACACGGGAGTGCAGTGCAAAAGCAGGTTTATTTTCTCCTGGACTTCTTTATTTCTCCCAAGGTGTCGTAAAAAGTTCTATTCCTGTCTTGCCAACTATTGCACTTCCTGTTCCTATTCTCAGTTCCCTATTCTTCTAAACATCCCTGGTAGAAATGGTACAAATGACTGAGATTGAAATCCTCATAGTTCCTCCAAGCAACACAAAAATAAGTTTACACATAGCAGAATTGTACAAAAGGAGCAAAGATTTGTGGTGGTATCACTGAAATAACAGTAATTCTTAATTTTTTGCAAGTTATGTTTCATTTGAGAACCTGATGAATGTTATAGATCCTTTTCTCAGAAATACACACATACACACTTACAATTGTACATACAATTTCAGAGGGTTCATGAACTGTAGGTTAAGGGCCTCTGATAGAGTACGTTTACGGAACTCTTCTAAGTTATAAGATTTAGGTACTGGAGGGTGAGGAGTGTTAGAGATTCTCACGCCTATGAATTTGTTATTAAAAATGAAACGTTTCCAAAACATGCAGCCAATGAGAGTTTGATTATATGCTTTGATGTGTACTTTATTAATTTATGATACTGTGTCAGCACAAAGTCTATTAGGAATAGACTCCAAGGAGGATCGTCTGGTGTTTGCTAAGAGTGGTTTGAGACCATTAGCTTTTTAATGAAAGTACACGGATGTACAATTAGAAAAATGAGAATTAGCTGAAGTTAGCTAAAAGGGGGGAAACTATGTGCTTTAAACTAATATTTTCAAAATGCCAGGATTTGGGCTTCCCTGGTGGCACAGTGGTTGAGAGTCTGCCTGTCGATGCAGGGGACACGGGTTTGTGCTCCGGTCTGGGAAGATCCCAAATGCTGTGGAGCGGCTGGGCCTTTGCGCCATGGTTGCTGAGCCTGTGCATCTGGAGCTTGTGCTCCGCAACGGGAGACGCCACAACAGTGAGAGGCCCGCTTACTGCAAAAAAAAAAAAAAAAAAAAGCCAGGACTTAAAAAAAACCCAAACAAATCACTGTCCCCTCCCCCACTTTGTGCTGCCTCCGCCCTTTCCCCTCTCCAAAAATTCTGATATATTCAGCAATGGCTGGAGGGGTCCTGGGCTATGGGCAGCTAGAGTTCTACTTACAGGATTCTCGGGAGAGGGACAGTGACTAGGGGGTACTAATGGTATCCCAAGGGTCATGACCAGGTGCAAAAGCTACCCCTTAAGCTGGCAGGGGTAGAGTGGATCTCTGGTGCTCATCTGAAGGAGACAGGATTAAGGGACACAGATTGGGACCTGAGAGGGGTTACTGAGTTGTCTTCTGGCCAGTGACTCTCAGGGTCTATGTCAGGGAGGTAAAATTTAAAGTAAGTTCAGAGAAGTTGCAGGACTACTGAGAACTTGGCATTACCCTTATCTTGGTGTTAGTAGGTTCCAGATGTTAGGGTAGTCAATGAAATGCAAAAGTCGAGCTGCTTTTCTTCTGCTTACCTGCAAATTTTCTTCTCTCCTCCAATTTGCGTGACATATTGGAAGTATATTTTAATATGGTAGTTAAATGGCTCAGCCATTTACCAGCTATGTGACCATTGCAAGTTATCTAGCTGCTCAGCTTCTCATCTATAAAATGGAGACAATAATAGTACATACTTCATAGGGTTACTGTGAAAATTAAATGAAATAATGGATGTATTTAAGGTATTTAGTATAGCACTTGTTGCCTAGTGAGCAGCTAATAAATGTTCACCATTTTTTTGGGCATCTACGCTTCCCTACTAGGCTGACTATGAACTTCCGAAAGTCAGGATTTGTCCTGATGTATCCTACTTTTACTATAGAACTTACGTAAAATAGGCTTTTAGAAATATTTTTTTGAATGAATGAATGGAGGAATGAACGAGAGAATGAAGTTGGTTGAAAAATAGGTGTTTTGAATTAACTTGGACAGGTGTCTTCAGGCTTTCCATATGTACACTAGATCCTGTGACTGGACTGTTCCTTCCCTTGTCTTTGCATGGCTGCTGACCATTTCTCATCTTTTAGCTGTCACCTTGGTGTAACCTCTTTAGAAAGACCTTTTATAATGACCTCTATCCAAATGAGCTTCCTTGTCCCTGGACCCACTGGTTACATTTCCTACCACTACCCTTTGTTTATAGCATTTATATTTTGTAATTTATACTATAAAATACATAATTATATAGTTATTCAGTTTTTAAATTTGTTTTTTGTCTCTTTTCCACTACACAATAAACTATGACAACAGAGAACTATTTTCTTCATTGATCCATGGAGGGACAGCATTGTCTAATGGGCAGAACTAGGATTTGAACCCATGCAGTCTGACTCCGGGGCCTGTCTGCTTTCAAATCCTGGCTTTGTCATGTATTAGCTATGTGACCTAAGACAAGTTGTTTAACCTCTGATCTTAGTTTTCTCATCTTCAAATTGAGGATAATAATTATACCTTCCTCATTGATACTGCCCTTTAGACCCAGGCAACTAAGGCTCCTGCCCTGGACCTTGTGCTTTAGAAGACCCTGCACTAACTTTCTTCTGGCTCTGTCTCACCCCATGGGCAAGCAGTTCAATTCCTGTATCTGCCTCTTCTAGGCCATACTTCTGATACTTGAGATCCCAGGACTCCCTACCCAAATAGCTCTGAGCAAGCTTCCAGAGCTAGCTGGGCTTTTCCCCAGGTCCATCCTCCCAAAGCTAGTCTGTGTCTCTGGTGTGTGTACCCAGAGACCTTATGGTAGGTAACTAAGGATCTGCTGTGTGTAGAGTGGGAAGGTGGACACAGCTTGGATGTTTGGGTCAAGGTGTCTACACCAGTTGATGCAAGACTCCTTATGTGACGAAAGATATGCTGTAGGTGGGGAGAGAAGGGAGGTAGGCTAGAGTCCTCTATTTTACCCTTGCTTCTCTAACCTGGCAAATGTTAGAGACAGGCCAGTACCTCCTGTGAGGATTAAATGAGACATTACATGTAAAGCCTTTAGAAAATGCCTAATATACCATAAAGTGCTCAA
The DNA here is from genome assembly GCF_003031525.2 of Neophocaena asiaeorientalis asiaeorientalis. Classification (NCBI taxonomy): domain Eukaryota; kingdom Metazoa; phylum Chordata; class Mammalia; order Artiodactyla; family Phocoenidae; genus Neophocaena; species Neophocaena asiaeorientalis. The sequence continues at coordinate 7,139,991 of NW_020174301.1, read as the reverse complement.
TAAATATTAGCTATTATTATTATATGTCCGTTGGCTTAGCACAGGGCCTAGTTTATAATAGGTATTTAATAAGTTATTTTTTGAATGAATGAATAGATGAATGATTGAACTATTAACAACTCGTTAATTGGGGTACTTTCTTGGTTCTCTTGTTAGGTAAAATCAGCTGTGTATTTGAACTAAAGCTTTCTTCATTTATTGTAGTCATGATTAGTTGAAAGTAAGAAATCCTGGCTTGATATTCATAGTTACCTATTAATTGCAAACTTCTTATCAGGAAAAAGATCTTAGGTGTTAATTTCACAGAATGATAGTTCTCAGAAAGGGCCTGCCTCTTACTTAAGCTAACAAATTATTATCTTTCACAAGAAAAACAGGAGGGATTTGAATTTATGTACTATTAGATGTGTTCCCCGTTAGCTCAAATACATTTGCAATGACGTGTACAACAGTAGGATTGACAAGAGGTTTCTAGACCTCAGGACAACTCCAGTGGTTTTCTGGCAGCATGGAGGACCTTAGCATAAAAAAGAAAGGATCTGATGCTCAATTTCAGTAAATCTGGGGTAGTGAGCTGAGAGCCAAGAGGGGAACTTCACTTCCACACCAAACTCTTGCATCCACTCAGGGTGCTGCAGCTAGTGGGACCTGATGTCAAGGACTTGAGCTGCCCATTCCCTCCCACAAGGAGAATCTGTCTCTCATTTGCTTGCCAGAATATGGAGACTTCCTTTTCACTATTAGAGATAGCTTTAAAAGTATAAATGCCTCTTGGAAAAGGGGACTTAAAACTCATGATAAAAAATTAAATGACTGAAATTAACAATTTTGGCAGTAATTTTGCTGGGAATACAGAAGGTGAGGAAAAAAAAGAGTAAGAAAGAAGAGAAAGGCATATGGAGGAGGAGAAAACTGTAGAGCAAGAGTCAATAGGGAGCTCAGAGAAAATCTCCAATGGCTGCAGTATTTTTTTTTTTTTTTTTTTTTTTGCAGTACGCGGGCCTCTCACTGTTGTGGCCTCTCCCACTGCAGAGCACAGGTTCCGGACCCGCAGGCTCAGCGGCCGTGGCTCACGGGCCCAGCCACTCTGCGGCATGTGGGATCCTCCCGGACCGGGGCACGAACCCGTGTCCCCTACATTGGCAGGTGGACTCTCAACCACTGCGCCACCAGGGAAGCCCCAATGGCTGCAGTTTTATACCAGAATGTGAAGTTTTGAAATTCCTTAGTTCTAGCAATAGGCTTTGATTTAAACAAGAAAAAAAAAGACAGAATAGACACACAAAATGTACTTCATGTATCCATTTAGTGGTGGTTTGCAGCCATTTAACTAACATATGTGGTATTGACTTCAGGGTCCATTATGGGCATCAACTCAGCAGCCTGTATTTTTTTTTTTTTTTTTTGCAGTTTGATTTTCAAGACTTTCCCATAGCTTTTAGTACTGTTTTTTGGACTCATCTTCATTAAGGATTTTAAAAGCAAAGGTCTTTGCTTACACTGAAAGTGCTACTTTTCCTAGCATCATAGTTCCTTGCTAATGGGTTTCTGAATACCATTTTCATTATTTAATTTTTGTAGAACTCTACTTCCTTTATTATTATGTTTGCCTTTGTTAATATGTACAATCTGTTGGCTACATATTGCTAGGCTTTAAATATTTTTCCTGTTTACCATTAATAGAAAATGGTTGCTGATTCATTTGCTTTGCAGAATAAATCACTAACCTCATCCATGCCCAACAGAAAAATGGCATGTATTATTTCCTGATTATCCTCACTAGCTGTTTCGCTCTGATCTCTCTCTTTTCCTCTATACTGGTGAAGATATAATGTTCTTTGCTTATGGAGAGGAAACAAGCAGAATGGTAAGGCTGCTTAGACTTTACAAATTTGATAGTAATCATTTACCTACTTCATAATAGTAATGTATATAACACCTGACAGTTTACTGAAGACCTTCACTTATATTATCTTGTTTGAATCCTGAAGGGCTGTCCTATTTATTATCCCATTTTACAAATGTGACCTATACAAGGTCATGATTAGTAAGTGACTGAGGCCACCTCTTCTTTCCTTAATCAGGCTCAAGTCTTTTCCATCTTAAGACCCAAAATCCCTTTCTCAATCCCAAAGCGGTTTAGCTATAATCCTTTTTTTTCCCCCCTTCAGAGCTCAGCTGCTTGAGAGTGATCTGTACCCCTTTTCCCATTTCCTCATGTCCCATTCATTCTTCAGTTCACTGAAATCCAACATTGGTGTCCACCACTGTACTGGACTGACTTGGTAAAGGGCATTGCAACCTTCTGGTTGCTAAGTGCATGAGTACTTTCCAGTGTTCCTTTTACTTGAGTCCTCTGTGCTATTTGACACTATTGGTTATTCCTGCCTTCTCACAACTCTTCCCTTGGCTTCGGGGACATCACCATCTTTGGATTTTCTCCTGCCTCTCTATCAGTCTCAGGTCTCTTCAGCAACTCCTTTTCCTGTGCTTTTTCCTTAAATAATGAGATCCTCAGAATTCCAGCTTCCACACACCCCACTGTCCTTTTTCTTCCCTTTTCTTCTCATCCTGGAGCAATTTTATCCATTTCTTACTGTTTCCACTGTAGGTAGATGACTTTAAAAAATTTTTTTAACTATTACAGATGTTTTCAAACATAGAAGTAGAGATAATAGTTTAATTAATGCCCATAGACCCATTACTCAGCTGCAACAATTACTGACATTTTGTGCATCTTCTCATTTCACTTGTAAATACTTCAAATCCATTTCATAAAGGCTTTTAAAAATCATAACCACCATGCCATTTTATACCTAAGCAGAATTAACAATAATAATTTAATACCATCTATTACTTCCTAAATTTCTATGATTGTCTCAAAGATACCTTTTAATAGTTGCTTTGTTTGACTCCAGATTCAAATGAGTTGATGGCTCTTAAATGAGTCCCCGTTTCTAATCCTGCCCGTCAGGCCTCTCTCTTGGGCTGTAAACCCAGGTATCTAGCTGACCTTTGATACTTTTATTTGGAGACCTCAAAGGTATTTCAGACTCTTTATGTCTCTAACTTCCTTTGTCCCTAAAAGCTGATCCTCATCTTGTGCGTTACTTGTCCACCCAGTTGTTCATGCCTGAAACCTGGGGTTCATCTCATTCACTTCCTATATCCAATATGTTACCAAATACTGCCAATTCTATCTCCTAAATATCTTTTCAGTCCATCTTTCCATCCTCCCTGCTGTCTTAGTTTAGGCCATCATTTTCCCCCAGATGTCAGCAACAGCCTCCCAAATATTCCCCTATTTCTAGTCCTGCCTCCAAATATTCTTTCCATTACAGCCAGGGACCTTTCTAAAGTGTAAATCTGGTCATATCACTCCTCTACTTAATCTCTTAAAAAGCTCCCCATTGTTTTTAGGATAAATTTTAAAGTACAAGGCTTTCAAAACTCAGTGCTTGCTAACATATCCAGCTCCATTTCCCCCTTTCTCTCCTGATGCTGTAATTCTAGCCATACATTCCTCTGTTACTCTGTGCCCTTTCTCACCTTGGGCCTATGCATATGCTCTTTCTACCGTAATGCTCTTTTATTTTCCTCTTCCAACCCTTTCCTCATTGATTTAAGTCCTCGTCTTTACATCTTTGCTTAAACAACACTTTTGGGAAGTCTTCCCTCATGCCTCAAGCCTGAGTGAGTGCCTGCTCTCAGGATGCCTGGAGTACTCAGGGGTACTCAGTTCTAGCTCCTTTTGTAACATTTATTCCACAGGTTTCTAAATGCTTATTTGATATCTTATTTGTGGTTATAGTCTATGTCAAGCATAGTGTCTGTTATCAGGCAAATGCTCAAATATTAGTTGAAAGAATGAAGCAATGGTTCTTCTAAGTCCCAAGTTCTTTCTAGTATACCACTAACTTAGTGTTGTAGATATTGTCTGATAGCCATTGCTCTAGCTTCTAGGCCTTAGAGAATTCAGTTGAATTTTCAGAAGATAGTTGAAACATAGAAAAATAGTAGTGTAGGGTAAAGTTTGTAAGCTTGTTCCTGTCTTAGAGCTAACTACTCACTTGCCTTGGAATATTTTCACCTAGTTGATTCCTTTTTGTTTAGACTTAACTGTAAATATCACCCCTCAGAAGGGCATTTCCTGACCACACTGACTAATGTAATCACGTGGTTACTATCACATGTCCTAGTTTTAATTCTCTGCATAGCTCTTATTGCTGTTTCTTTATTGTTCTTTTGTGTGTCTCTTTCCCCAAAGGTGACAAGGGACCTTGTCTATCCTGTTCATTGCTGCAGAGTAGGTACTCTCTCAATATATGTTGAATTAATGGAAAAATTAATGAATGAATGACTGCTATAGAAGTTGAGGTGATACACTTGCAGGACTGATAAGGGAAAATGACAAGCTTACTTCCTAAGGGGTAAATTTTCTCAAAAGTAAACAAACCCTTTGTGGGTCTTGTTATTAGTTAGACATGAGATCTTGTGTTCAACCTTTTTCTGTGCCATTTCTAATTTTCCTTTTCTTAAGGGTATGTGGAGAGGTTTTTGATGGATACTCTCCATTGGACCACTCTGTACAGTAGCCGAGACGTGGGAAACCACCAGTGTCCATCAACAGATGATTGGTTTAAGAAGATGTGGTGTGCGCGCGCACACACACACACACACACACACACACACACACACACACAGGAATATTACTCAGCCATAAAAAAGTATGAAACGTTGCCATTTGCAGCAACATGGATGACCTAGAGAATATCATACTCAGTGAAGTAAGCAGACAGAGAAAGACATATTATAAGATGTCATTTATATGTGGAAGCTAAAAAATGATACAGATGAATCTATATACAAAACAGAAAGAGACTGATAGACATAGAAAACAAACTCAAACTTATGGGTACCAAAGGGGAAAGGAAGTGGGGGAGGGATAAATTAGGAATATGGGATTAACATCTGTTAATATACATAAAATAGATAAGCAACAAGGATTTACTAAATAGCACAGGGAACTATATTCAGTATCTTATAATAACTTATAATGGAAAAGAATCTGAAAAAGTATATATATTCAGTTCCATATATATATGGAACTGAATCACTATGTTGTACACTTGAAACTAACACAGTATTGTAAATCAACTGTACTTCAGTGAAAATAAGTAAATGTGCCAGCACCATTTGTTGAAAATGTCTATCCTTTCTTCTCCGCATTGCCTTTGTCAAAAATCAGTTGTCTGTATGTGGGTGTATTTATTTCTGTTCTGCTCTATTGGTTAATTTGTCTGTCTTTATGCCAATATCACACTGATTTAATTACTGTAGCTTTGTAAGTCTTGAAAAAAAGGTAGTGTTAGCCCTCCAACTTTCTTTTGACGATTCTAGATCTTTTTCATTTCCATGTGAATTTTAGAATCAGCTTGTCAACTTCTGTAATGATTTTAACTGAGATTGTGTTGAACTTATGTAGATCAGTTTGGGGAGAATTGACATCTTAACAATATTGGGTTTGACATCTTAACTATATTGACATCTTAACAACATTGAACAAAATATACCTCTCCATTTATTTAGTTCTTCTTTAATTTCTCTTAGCAGTATTTAGTAGTTTTCAGTTTACAGGTCTTTCTCATCTTTTGCCAGATTTATCCCTAAGTATTTCATATTTTTTGATGTTACTGTAAATAGTATACTTAAAATTTCAATTTCTGATGATTTGTTGCTAGTATATAGAAATACAGTTGATTTTTGTATATTGACCTTTGCTAAACTCTTGCACCCTTGCTAAAACTCACTGTTTCTAGTAGATATTTTATAGATTCTATCAGATATTCCAGGTTGTGGTTTAAAGTGTTGAATTAATCAGAAATACTTTGTTGCACTCAGAGAAACTTGGCCAGAAGTGTTTTGAGTTATTAAATTTTTTCCTCTAAGTGAATTGAAGCAGTTGAGGCAATAATAGATTCTTGCTGTTCTAATTGAACTTTAGGAGGAAATAAGACAATAAAAGAGAAGCCTCTGATTTAGATATAAGTACTCTAGGAGAGTGGACCCTGGAGACGTGCTCTCTGTGCTCTCTTGTAAAGATCCTTTCTGTTAGGAAAAGGCCTAATTGTGGGACTAACCGCAGTGCTGCTATGGGTGCCATTACAGGCATCCTGGCCCAGCAGTGCTTCGGGGCCTGGGCCCACCCTTATGACTCTTTGCAGAAGAGGCCTCAGGAGGTGCTCAGCACCTGGGCTCTGATCTAGGAAGGGTGAAGAGTCATAGTCCCTAATAGTGCATCATCCACAGCTACCTGCAAGCAGTCCCATGTTCATGAGAATTTTTTCCCTGAGAGCTGAGGTAGAACAGAGGAGTAGGCAACAGGCAGTTACTACCACTTCATTTTAGATTCTCAGTATTCAGTAAACAGGCTGCTTTTCTTTCTTCTTCTTTTTTTTTTAAGTGTTCAGTTGTGCCAGTGGCCTCTATGTTTATTTCATTCTGGAGTATACCACAGCTCTGCTCAGATTTGGGTCATTTCAGGTTGAGTGAGCTACAAGTTAGCTTCCATTCTTGGAAACTGGGGTTCATTCGTTTCTCATATCTGCCTGATTTAACTTCAAAAAGCTATTGTAAAGATCAAAGGAGATAATGCTGTGAAAATGTTTTGTTTACCATTCTCTAAGTATGAGTAAAGGATATTTATTATTATTTAATGAGTACTTTTTGAATAATTACTTTATTTGAGGCACACTAAGTATAGAGCAGAGAACAGACCTAGTCTGTTCTTGTTGTCCCTTAAAGTTGATTAAGGGAAGACAGATATTGAGCAAATAAGTAAAAGAGAGATTATATGAATACAATTGTAATAAATGTTATGAAGGAAAAGTATGAGTGCTGTGAGAATGTAAAATCTGACTTGATTTGGGATCTCAAAAAAGACCTCTTTGAGAAAGTGACATTTAAGCTGAGATCTGAAGGATGAATAAAAATTGCCCAGGTGAGTAATGTAAGGAAGAATATTTCAGGTAGAAGGAACCATATGTGTGAAGATAATGAGGCACGATGGAGATTGGAGTATTTGAAGAAGTTTATAAAAAGGCCTTGGAGAGTCAGAGAAAGATGATCAGTAGATGAGGCTTGGGAGGGAGGTAGGGATAAGATCATGTAGGATCTTGAGGCCACACCAAGGGTTTTGGGCTTTTACAGAAACCTCTCCACATATTTCAGCAGAAGGAAATTGGTTACACATGTACTGGAGGGCTGAAAAGCAATGGGTTTCCATTGAGATAACCTGATATTAGTACTACAGTTAGAGGTTTCCACCCCATAGAACCCAGGAGTGCCCAAAAGGACCCATGTGGCAGGTGGTGGGACCATGGAGTAGGATGGAGTAGGGGCCTTGGTGTAGGAGCTAGGATCACCAAAGGACAGAGCCACTTCTTAAGTTGCTGTCAGAAGGAGAGAGGAGAGAGAGAGAGAAGAGTGTAAAGAGAAGAGAGCTTTCCCCCACCTTCTGCCTTCTGCTCTTCTGCCACTACATCCTATTAGTAGAAGCTAATAGGAGAGTGTAGTTTATAGACTCTTGGCCACAACATTTTGGAGCAGAGTAGAAAAGGGTGGGTGTTGAACAGAGTAGAAATGTTGGGTTAGAGACAATAAGAGTGAGTCAGTGCAAGTTTGAAATGAGAGGAGGGATAAGAATCCCTGAATTGCAGGAAGATTGATATCATGTTAGTGACAACTTCCTTCTCGGGGTTCACAAAGTCATCTCTCTTCATGGGTCATATTGTCTAGTGAATTCCCCAGTTGCTTAACTTAAAGCCTGTTGATCTTACATTCTCTTTCCAATAGGTACTTATGAGTTCTACAAAAGGATCTGATAATAATAGATACCACTTGTGGAGTATCTCTGTGTTACAGCACATTACAATGTCTCATTTAATCCTCACAACAGACTTACAAAATGGACACTATTATCTCCACTTTATGGTAGAGGTGACTGAGACTGAGAGAGGTAAGCTAATATACGGCAGTTCTGATGTTTGAGCTAGGGCTTTCTGATCCAAAGCCTGTGCTCCTACCATTATAGCACAGTATCCAGCCTAGAATTGGGATGAATTCCTCACTGTGGGCCTTCAAGTGTAAGTTTTCTCTCTGGTGTTCAGTTTCTTCTTACTGGTGAGAAAATTCCCAGTGGGAATTCTGTGTTAGTTGAGCAGGAGACCCAGCACTCAGGATCTTTAGAGCCTTGAACTTTTTTTTACTAATGATACTTCAAATTTATAGTCAAGAAAAATTTTTGATTTTTATTTATTTATTTTCTGTAGGGTAAATTTTCTCACTTTTACCCATCAGTCATAAAGTTCCTTTCATAGTGGAAATGTCATAAGATTTATTCCCCTCTCTATAGGTTTGTTGTGAGGATTAAATGAGACATTGTAATGTGTTATAACATAGCAGGTATTCAACAAGTGATGTTCAACATTGTTTGATTTTTAATACGCTTATCTTGTTGAGAACACAAAGTTTAGTTAAGAGATAGACCAGTGTGAAAAGTTTTGATGAGGCCACAGTGACTGAAACGGAAAAGAATTTTTCTGGAAGGAGAGCTAAAATTCCTTTTCAGTACCATCTGACCCTTTTTTGAGGTTAGTAGCAATGTAAAAGCTAATGTTTAGAGATCATTTAAACCTTAAAATATAGCATATTTAAAATAGCATAGTGCTATTTTAAAATATAGCATGTGCTATATTTAAAATATAGCATGGAATGTGTTTTGTAGAAGTAGGCCAATTGGGGCTTCCCTGGTGGCACAGTGGTTGAGAGTCTGCCTGCCTATGCAGGGGACACAGGTTCGTGCCCCGGTCCAGGAAGATCCCACATGCCGCGGAGCGGCTGGGCCCGTGAGCCATGGCTGCTGAGCCTGCGCGTCCGGAGCCTGTGCTCCGCAATGGGAGAGGCCACAACAGTGAGAGGCCTGCGTACCACACACACACACACACAAATTTGTCTGCATATGTGAGCATTTATTTCTGGGCTCTCAGGTCTATTCCATTGGTCTGTCTCTATGCCAGTAGCACTTTGTTCTGATTACTGTAACTTTGCAGTAAGTTTTGAAATCAGAAATGCAAATCCTCCAGTTTTCTTCTTCTGCAAGGTTGTTTTGGCTATTCATGATCCCTTTGAGATGCTACATAAATTTTATGATGGATTTTTCTATTTCTATTAAAAACATCATTGGGATTGTGATAGAGATTGCATTGAATCTGTAGATTGCTTTGAGTAGTAATTAAATCTTAATACTAATTTCTAAGTATTCTTTTTGATGCTATTGTAAATGGAATTGTTTTCCTACTTTTTTATTTTTGATTTTCATTTTTAGTGTATATACTTTTGATTGGAGAGTTTAATCCATTTATATTTAAAGTAATTACTGTTAAGGAGGGACTTACTTTTGTCACTTTGCTGTTTGTTCTCCATATGCCTTCTAGCTTTTTTGTCCCTCCATTTCCTGCATTAATGTCTTCTTTTGTGTTTAATTGATTTTTTTAATAGTAGAATGTTTTTAATTCTCTTTTTTTATATGTGTTCTACAGATATATATTTTATATAGTTTCCATGGGAATTAACATTTAACATCCTAAAGTTCCCAGTTTGCATTAATACCAGCTTAACTTCAATAGCATACAAAAACTCAGCTTCTATACAGCTCTGTCCCTACCCCCTTTCACTTATCAATATCACAAAGTTACGTCTTTTTTGTGTGTGTGTGTGTGTGTGTGATACGCGGGCCTCTCACTGTTGTGGCCTCTCCCATTGCAGAGCACAGGCTTCGGACGCACAGGCTCAGTGGCCATGGCTCACGGGCCTAGCTGCTCCGTGGCATGTGGGATTTTCCTGGACTGGGGCGTGAACCTGTGTCCCCTGCATTGGCAGGCAGACTCTCAACCACTGCACCACCAGGGAAGCCCAAAGTTACATCTTTATATATTGTCATAAACATAAAATAACAATTGTTTTTTAAAAATGTATTAGTAGTCTCTTAAATCATGTAGAAATAGAATGTGGAGTTACAAGCCAAAGTTACAAAATACTACCTTCTAGACTAGTAATTTTTTTAATGTATTAGTCTCTTAAGTTGTATAGGAGGCACAAAGTGGCTCTATAATTTCTTTTTGGTTTCTTTATTTTTTTCCGTTTCTTTTCTGTTATTTCCATTTTGTTTATACTTTGTTTTCTTGACTTTCTCCATGTCTTGCTTTAGTTCTTTGAGCGTCTTTAAGTTTGTTTTCTATATCTGTGAGTCTGTTTCTGTTTTGTAAATAAGTTCATTTGTATTAATTTTTAGATTCCACATATAAGTGATATCATACAATATTTGTCTATCTCTGTCAGACTTACTTCACTTAGTATGATAATCTCTAGGTCCATCCATGTTGCTGCAGTGGCAGTATTTCATTCTTTTTTATGGTTGAGTAATACTCTTTTATATATATATTTTTTATTTAATAAACTTTTTTAAAAGAGCAGTTTTAGGTTCACAGCAAAATTGACAAAGTACGGAGAGGTCCCATATACTCCTTGCTCTCACATATGCATAGCCTCCCCCACTGTCAACATCCTATACCAGAGTAGTACGTTTGTTACTGTCTGTGAACCTACATTGATACATCATTATTACCCAAAGTTCATAGTTTACATTAGGGTTCATTCTTTTTATTTATTTATTTATTGATATTTGGCCGAATCGGTTCTTAGTTGTGGCATGTGGGATCTTTTTTTTTTTTTTTTTTTTTTTGTGGTGGGGGACCA
>NW_020174301.1:7080467-7128593 GCF_003031525.2 Neophocaena asiaeorientalis asiaeorientalis | reverse complement strand
GTACGCGGGCCTCTCACTGTTGTGGCCTCTCCCGTCGTGGAACACAGGCTCCAGACGCGCAGGCTCAGCGGCCATGGCCCACAGGCCCAGCTGCTCTGCGGCATGCGGGATCCTCCCGGACCGGGACACGAACTCGTGTCCCCTGCATCGGCAGGCAGACACTCAACCACTGCGCCACCTGGGAAGCCCCATGTGGGATCTTTCATTGTGGTGCGTGGGCTTCTCTCTAGTTGTGGTGCTCGGGCTCCAGGGTGCGTGGGCTGTGTAGTTGCAGCATGCAGGCTCTCTAGTTGTGGCACGCAGGCTCAGTAGTTGTGGCACGTGGGCTTAGTTGCCCCACGTCATGTAGGATCTTAGCTTCCCAACCAGGGATTGAACCCCCATGCCCTGCATTGGAAGGTGGATTCTTTTTTTCTTTTTCTTTCTTTTTTTTTTTGCGGTACGCAGGCCTCTCACTGCTGTGGCCTCTCCCGTTGCGGAGCACAGGCTCCGGACACGCAGGCTCAGCGGCCATGGCTCACAGGCCCAGCCGCTCCGCAGCATGTGGGATCTTCCTGGACCGGGGCACGAACCCGTGTCCCCTGCATAGGCAGGCGGACTCTCAACCACTGTGCCACCAGGGAAGCCCGGAAGGTGAATTCCTGAACACCGGACCACCAGGGACGTCCCAGGGTTCATTCTTTGTGTTGTACATTCTATGGGTTTTGACAAATGACATGTATCCACTTTTTTAGCATCATGCAGAAGAGTTTTGCAGACTTAAAAATGTTCTGTGCTCTGCCTTGACATTATTTTTTATTTTGGCTATTCTAATAGGTATGTAGTGATATCTAATATTTTTATTTGCATTTTTTTCTAATGGCTAATGATGTTGGACATCTTGTGGTTATTTGCTCTCTCTTTGTAGAAGTGTCTGTTCATTTCTTTTGCCCATTTTCTAGTTGGATTTTTTTTACTGTTGAGTTTTGAATATTCTTCATGTAGTCTAGATACTAGTCCTTTGTCAGATGTGTGGTTTGCAAATATTTTTCTAAGTCTGTACCTTTCATCCTCTTAATAGGGCCTTTTGCAGAGCAAAATTTGATAATTTTGGTGAGGTTGGATTTATCAACTTTTCCTTTTATGGATCTTGCTTTTGGTGTCAAGTTTAAAAGTCCTAAAGATTTTCTCCTGTGTTTTTCTAAATGTTTTATAGTTTTGTTTTACATTTAAGTTTATGTTTAACTCCATTTTGAGTTAACTTTTGCATGAAGGTATGAGGTTTTAAGGTTCTTTTTTTTTTTTTGACCTATGGATGCCCAGTTGGCCCTCCACCGTTTGTTGAAAAGGAGACCCTTCCACCATTGAATTGCTTTGTTAAAGTCAGTTGGACGCATTTGTGTGGGTTTATTTCAGAGTTCTCTGTTCTGTTATATTGATCTATGTGTCTATCCCTCTGTTAGTACCACCTGTCTTGATTACTGTATCTATATTGTAGGCCTTCACATAAGATAGAGTGATTCCTACCCCTTCATTCTTCATTTTCAAGGTAATTTTAGCTATTCAGGGGCTTGTGCCTTTGCATATAAATTTTGGAATAAGTTTGCCTGTGTCTACAAAAAACCTTACTGGGATTTTGATAGGAATTGCCTTAAACATACACAACAACCTGGGGAGTACTGACATGTTCACCCTGCTGAGTCTTCTAATCCAGGAACATAGCATGTCTCTCCATTTATTTAGGAATTCTTTGATTTCTTTCATCAGCATTTAGTAATTTTCAGGATATAGATCCTGTGCATATTTTGTTAAATTTATACCTTAGGATTTCATTTTCTTTGGAGTGATCATAAATTGTATTGTGCTTTTAATTTTGGTTTCACGTGCTTATTGTTGGTATATATGGAATTGATTTTTGTGTGTTCATCTTATTTCCTGCTACATTGTTGAATCTGTTAGTTCTAGAATTTCTTTGGTAGAGTCCTTGGGATTTTCTAGTAAACAATCATGTTATCTGCAAATAGGGACAGTTTTATTTCTTCCTTTCCAATTGGTCTGCCTTGTATTTCTTTTTTTCACCTCATTGCAGAGGCTAGAACTTCCATTTCTGTGTTGAATTGTAGTGCTGAGAGTGAGCATCTTTGCTTTGTTTCCAAATTTAGAAAGAAAGCATTCAGTCTTTCACCATCCAGAATGATATTAGCTGTAGGATTTTTCTTTTTATGGAACGTGCTTGGCTAGTCTGCCAGTCAGCTCTGCTAGGGTATTCGTAGTGAAGCCAGGTAGAGTTTGACTTTGTGCAGGATCATTTAAATTTTATTTATTCTAAAAATATCATAGAATATTTCAAACAGGATAGTTGAATAAATTCCATATACCCATCACCCAGCTACAGATATAACACATGGCCAGTTTTATTTCATATTCCTTCCTTCTACTCCTCCCCTCCTCAATTATCATGAAACAAATCCCCGACATTATGCCCTTTTATCAATAAATATTTAATATTTCAGCGTATATCTCTAAAAGATAAGAAATCTTAAAATATATAACCATAATGCCATTATCACACCTAAAAATATAACAGTATTTCCAGTAGTATCATCAAATAGTGTATAAATGTCCCTAATTATCTCTTAATTTTATTTTTAAAGTTCATTTGTTTGCATTAAGATTCAAATAAAGACTGTATAGTATGATTAGTTTATGTGTCTCCTGAATCTCTTTTAGACTATAGGTTCTTTCTGTATCTTTTTTTTTTTTAAAGACTTATTTTTTTTTAGAGCAGTTTTAGGTTCACGGCAAAATTGAGAAGATACAGAAAGTTCCCATATACACTTTGTCCCCACACATGAATAGCCTCCCCCATTATCAACATCTCCCACCAGAGTGGTACATTTGTTATACCCAAAGTCCATAGTTAACATGACATTTTGATCTTGGTGTTGTACATTCTGTGGGTTTGGACAAATGTATAATGACATGTATCCATCATTATGGTATCACACAGACACAGACACCGTCCTCAAAATCCTCTGTGGTCCACGTATTCATTCCTTCCCCCCAATCCTTGATAACCACTGATCTCTTTACTGTCTCCATAGGTTTGCCTTTTCCAGAACTTCATACACTGTATGGTCTTTTCAGATTGCCTTCTTTCACTTAGTAATATGCATTTAAGTTTCTTCCATGTCTTTTCATGGTTTGATAGCTCATTTCTTTTGAGTGCTGAATAATATTCCATTGTCTGGATATACCTCATTTATTTGTCTGTTCACCTACTGAAGGATGTCTTGGTTGCTTCCAACTTTTGGCAATTATGAATAAAGCTGCTGTAAGCATCTGTTTGCAGGTTTTTGTGTGGATATAAGTTTTTACTCCTTTGGGTAAGTACCAAGGAGCATGATTGCTGGATCTTAATTATGGTAAGAGTATGTCTAGTTTTGTAAGAAAGCACCAAATTGTCTTCCAAAGCAGCTGTACCATTTTGCATTCCCACCAGCAATGAATGAGAGTTCTGTTTCTCCACATCCTCACTAGCATTTGGTGTTGTCAGGGTTCGGGATTTGGGCCATTCTCATAGATGTGTAGAGGTATCTTGTTGCTGTTTTAATTTGTATTTCCTTTATTACATATGATTTATGTGATATAGGAGTTTTGTAGATGCTCTTTAACAAGGTGAGAAAGTTTCCACTCTCTTCCTAGTTTGCTGAGAGTTTCTGTCATCTATGGGTATTGGATTTTGTCAAGTGCTTTTCCTGCATCAATTGTTAGGATCATATAATTTTTCTTCTTCAGCCCATTGATAGGATGGATTGATTGATTTCTTTTTTTTTTTGGCCATGCCGTGCAGCTTGCAGGATCTTAGTTCCTCAAGCAGGGATTGAACCTGGGCCCCAGCAGTGAAAGCTCCAAGTCCTAACCACTGGACTGCCAGGGAATTCCCCATTGATTGACTTTTGAATAGTGAATCAGCCATGAACACTTGGAATAAATTCCACTTGGTCATAGTGTATAAAACTTTTTATATATTGCTCGATTCAATTTGCCAGTATTTTATTGAGGATTTTTGCAACTATGTTCATGAGAGATATCGGTCCACAATTTTATTCTTTTGTGTTCTCTATGTCTGGTTTTGGTATCAGGGTAATACTAGCCTCACAAAATTAGTCAGGATTGTTTTCTCCTCTTGTACTTTCTGGGAGATATTATATAAGATTTGTGTTAATTCTTCTTTCTGTGTCTGGTAGGATTATCCAGTGAAACTAACTGGGCCTGGAGATTTCTTTTTCAAAAGCTTTTCAACTGCAGATTCAATTTCTTTGATGGTATAGGACTATTCAGGTTGTCTGTTTCATTGAGATTGAATTTTGGTAGCTTGTTGTATTTGAGGAATTGATCCATTCTCAGTTGTTGAATTTATGAACATAAAGTTGTTCACAGCATTCCTTTATTGCCTTTTAAAAAACATGTAAAATACACATAGCATAAAAGTTACCATTTTAAAGCAAACAATTCAGTGGCATTTAGTGCATTCACGATATTGTACCTTCATCAGCAGTGTTTAGTTCCAGAACATTTTCACCATCCCAAAATGAAACCCCACACCCATTATGTGGGCATACCCCATTTCCCCTCCCCTTAAACCCTCGGGAACCATTAATCTGCTTTCTGTCTCTATGAATTTTCCTGTTCTAGGTATTTCATGTAAATAGAATTATATAATATGTAGCCTTTTTATCAGGCTTTATTTGCTCAGCATATTTCTGAGGTTCATCCATGTTGTAGCATATATCATACTCCATTCCTTTTTGTGGCTGAATAACATTCCATTGCATGTTTACATCATATTTTATTTATCCATTAATCTGTTAGTGGACATTTGGGTTGTGAATATTGCTGTTGTGAATATTCTTTTTGACTGTTGTGAATATTGCTGCTGTGAATATTCTTGTACAGGTTCTTGTTTCAACACCTGTTTTCATTTTTCTTATGTGTGTACTTAGAAGTGGAATCACTGGGTCATGTAGTAATTTTGTGTTTAACTTTTTGAGGAGCTGCCATACTGTATTCCACAGCATCTGCACTGTTTTTCATTCCTACCATCAATGTGTGAGTGTTCTAACTTCTCCATATCCTTGCCAACATTTGCTATATTCCATTTTTTAAAAAATACAACCCATCCTAGTGGGTATGAAGTGGCGTCTTGTTGTAATTTTAATTTGAATTTCTCTGATGACTAGTGATGTAGAACCTTTTTTAATATGCTTGTTGGCCATATGTATATCTTCTTTGGAGAAATATCTGTTCAAGTCCTTTGCTCATTTTTAAATTGAGCCATTTGTCTTTTTCTTGTTTAGTTGTAAGAGTTTTATATATTTTAGATACTTATCAGATATATGATTTATAAATACTTCCCTCCATTTGTGAGTTGTCTTTTCACTCTCTCTTTTTGCAGTTCGCGGGCCTCTCACTGTTGTGGCCTCTCCCATTGCGGAGCACAGGCTCTGGACGCGCAGGCCCAGCGGCCATGGCTCACGGGCCTAGCCACTCCACAGCATGTGGGATCTTCCCGGACCAGGACACCAACCCGCGTCCCCTGCATCGTCAGGCGGACTCTCAACCACTGCGCCACCAGGCTTTAATTTAATGAAGTTCATTTATCCATTTTTTCTTCTGTTGCTTATGCTTTTGGTGTACTATCTAAGAAACCATTTCCAAACCCAGGGTTATGAAGATTATCATTATGCTTTCTTCCAAGAAGTTTAGCTTTTACACTTAGATATGTGATGCATTTTGAGTTAATTTTTGTATATGGTATGAGGTAAGGGTTCAACTGCATTCTTTTGCATGTGGATATCCAGTTTTCCCAGCACCATTTGTTAAAGAGACTTTTCTTTCATTGAGTGCTCTTGACACCTTGTTGAAAATCAGTTGACTACAGATAGATGGTTTCATTTCCGGGCTCTCGTTTCTAGTCCATTGATCTGAATGTCTTTCCTTATTTCAGTACCATACTGATTCCTGTTCTGATTACTGATTACTGTATTATTGTAGCTTTACAGGAAGTTAGGAAATTGGGAAATATGAGTCCTCCAAGTTTTCCTTTTCATGATTGTTTTGGCTGTTCTGGGTCCCTTGCAATTTCATATGAATTTTTGCATGGGCTTATCTATTTCTGCAAAAAAAGTCCATTGGGATTTCAGTAGGGATTGCATGAATATGTAGATATGTGTGAAAAATATTACCATTCTAACAGTATTAAATCTTCCAATCCATGGACACAGGAGTGTTTCCATTCATTTAGGTCTTCTTTAATTTTTTTTCTGCAATGTTTTATCATTAAGTCTTACATTTCCTTGGTTAAATTTATACCTAAGTATTTTATTCTTTTTGATGCTATTGTAAAAGAAATTTTCTTAATTTCCTTTTCCATTGTTTATTGCTAGTGTATAGAAATACAATGGATCTGATTTTGTATTATACAATTTTGCTGAATTTATTAGCTCTAGTATTTTTTTGTGGATTCTTAATGGCTATATATATATATATATATAAATATAAATATATATATATATATATATATATAAATCATGTCATCTGGGAATAGGTAGTTTTCTTCCCTTCCCACTTGTATGTCTTTTATTTCTTTTTCTTGTATAATCACTCTGGCTAGGACTTTCCAGTGCAATGTTGAATAGAAGTGGTGAAAGCTGTCATCTTTGTCATGTTATGATCTAAAGGGGAAAGCTTTCAGTCTTTCACCACTGAGTATGATGTTACTTGTGTTTTTTCCATAAATGACCTCTAACTTCATGATGAAGTTCCCTTCTATCCCTAGTGTATTGGATTTTTTTAATCATGAAAGGGTAGTGGATTTTATAGAATGTTTTTTTCTGTATCTATTGAGATGATTATATGGTTTTCCTCCTTTCATTCTATTAATATGATGCCTTATATTGATTGATTTTCATGTTGAACCATGCTTGCATTCCTGGGATAAATTTCATTCCATCACGGTGTATAACCCTTTTAATATATAGCTGGATTTGGTATTCTAGTATTTTGTTGAGAATTTTTGCTTTTACATTCAGAAAAGATATTGGTCTATAGTTTTCTTTTTTGGGGGGATGGCTTTGTCTGGCTTGATATCAAAGTAATGCTGGCCTCATGGAATAAGTCAAGATGTGTTCACTGTTCTTCTATTTCTTTTAAGAGTTTGAGAAAAATTGGTATTATTCATCTTTGAAAGTTTGGCAGAATTTATCAGTGAAGTCATTTATTTGGGCATTTATTTGTTGGGTGATTTGTGATTACTGATTTGATCTCTTTACTTGTTATAGGTTTATTCAGATTTTCTGTTTCTTCTTAAGTTTGTTTTGGTAGTTTGTGTATTGCTAGGAATTTGTCCATTTCATCCTGGTCACCTTTTTTTTTTTTGGCATACAGTAGTTCATTGTATAATCCTTTTTATTTTTGAGTTCAGTAATAATGTCTTCACTTTAGTTTTGATTTTAGTAATTGAGTGTTCTCTCCTTCGCATATTCATTCTAGCTAAAGTTTGTCAACTTTGTTGATTTAAAAAAATTAACTTTAGGTTTTACTGTTTTTTCCTATTGTTTTTCTAGTTGTCTATTTTATCTCTACTGTAATTTTTACTGTTTCCTAACTTTTGCTAGCTTTGGGTTTCATTTGCTTTTCTTTTTACAGTTCATTAAGATGTACAGTTAGATTACCGATTTGAGATCTTTCTTCTTTTTTAATGCAGGCATTGACAGCTATAAATTTCCCTCTGAGCACTGCTTTTGCTACATCCCATACATTTCATTATACTGTATTTTCATTTCCATTCATCTCAAAGATTTTTCCAATTACTCTTGTAATTTCTTCTTTGACTTACTGGTTGTTTAACCCCATATTATATTTTTAATAGCTCTAGTAATAGTTTGTTTCATTCCTGAAATTGGTGACCTATCTTTTCTCTATCTTTCTCAGTCTTGCATAGAAGTTTATCAATCTTATTGATTTTTTAAATGAAGCAGGTTTTTGTTTCATTGATATTCTCTCTTGTTTTCCTGTTTCCAATTTTATTTATTTCCTTCTGCTTGCTTTGGATTTACCTTGCTCTTCTTTTTGTAGTTTCTTGAGATATCTATTTAGATTATTGGTTGGAGAACCTTTTTTTAAAAATGTTTTTTATTTTTATTATTTTTAAAATTTATTTCACTTATTTATTTTTGGCTGCGTTGGGTCTTCGTTGCTGTGCGTGGGCTTTCTCTAGTTGCTGCGAGTGGGGCTACTCTCCATTGTGGTGCACAGGCTTCTCACTGCGGTGACTTCTCTTGTTGAGGAGCACGGGCCCTAGGCCTGCGTGCCCTAGGCGCGCGTGCTTCAGTAGTTGTGGCACACGGGCTCAGTAGTTGTGGCACACGGGCTCTAGAGTGCAGGCTCAGTAGCTGTGGCACACGGGCTTCGTTGCTCCGCGGCATATGGGATCTTCCCGGACCAGGGCTCGAACCCATGTCCCCTGCATTGGCAGGTGGATTCTTAACCACTGCGCCACCAGGGAAGCCCGAGAACGTTTTTTCTAGTGTCAGCATTTAGCAGTATAAATGTCACTCTCAGTACTACCTTACCTGTCCCACATATTTTGATAAGTTGTATTTTTATACAGAAAAAATTTAAGATACCTATTACATCATAGAATTTTCAGTACCTAGACAAATAGTCCCTAGTTTCCTCAACTGTGGCCCCTCTCCTTTATAACTCTCTTAAATCATGGTACCTAGAACATAGAATTCTGGATTAGTCTGGCCATTGAATAATAGAACAGGAATGCCTGTTCATTCCTTTTTTGTTGATTAATTTATTAAGTCATTCATTCAACAAATATTTACTGAATTCCTATACCAGGCATTGTGCTGGTTAGGAATACAGAGATGATTAAGATGAGCATATTCCCTCTTCTCATGGCACTGTCTGGCAGGGAAGAGAAATATTTAAACAAATAATTTCAAGGGTGACCACTATCTCCTATGTTACAGAAAATCCACTGCCATTAACAAAAGCTAGGTTAAGATGCCATTAGTTTTTGGACTTCCCTGGTGGTACAGTGGTTAAGACTCTGCACTCCACTGCAGAGGGTGTGGGTTTGATCCCTGGTCAGGGGAACTAAGATCCCGCATGCTGCAAGGCCAAAAAAAACAAAAAACAAAAAAACAAACCATAATTTTTTTTTGTTTTTGTGTTGTTTTTCAACAAGTTCTGCCATTTTTTTTACCCTATTTTAAAAATCTCTGTTTGTCTTTAAACTAGGATGATCCAAAACTGGTCTGTACCCTACAGGCTGTACCAATTGCTTAAAGCTGACTTCTTTCTGATTGGTTAGGGCTTGTTTAAATATTTTGAATATCCTCCTTGGCCTAACTATGACTGCAAATATCTCTGTCTTCCCCTTTCCATCGACCGTTCTTTTAGAATACAATCTGAGCCCATAACAGAGTAGCACCTTAGATTTGGGTAGACTGATCAACTTTTTAAGAGTTCTCTGTCAGTTAAGCCTTTTGATCCTCACCAAAATGCTGGGCAGTTACAACCCCAACTGACAGATGAGGAAGTAGAGATTCAGAGAGGCTAAGTGACTCTCCCAGTTGGGAAAAATTTTTTATACAAGTTCCTACACTCCCACCTAAGGCCTTTACTCTTGCCTCAATCTCACTGCCTTTTCATAACTGACCATTAAATATGTTTTAAAGAGGGCAAAGTCCAACTGTATAGGAGATCTGCCTGTCTGAATTATGATTATTAGTGGTGATGGTTGGGTATTACCTGGCATGCATGTGTTAGGTTTACAGTAAAGAATGCCTACATTTTATTAACTGTCCTCTTAGATATATTAGTGACTATCACACCTGAATTACAACAAAGAAGCACTAGAGAAAATTCAATGTGGGCGGCAAAATTCTTTGAAGAATAACTAGTTATAATTGGGGAGTCTGAACACATTTCAGAGTTGCACGTTTAATATGCAGTATGGTTAATTGCACTGTAATTACAGTATTTTAGAATGGCATGCTAAGTGTTTAATCCTTTTCAGGTTTTCCCTCCAATCAGTGGTCTGCCTTCATTTTCCAGATTGATGAAGTCTGCCTCAGAGAAGGGGGTAGGTAACAAGATGGTGCCGATGTGTCTAATCAACTGGGAAAGTTGTAAAATGAATCTTTCCTATCTGGAACTTATATTTAATCATAGTTATGTTCTCTTTATGAATGAGTGTTGATTAGTTAGTTGTAAGAATATGAAAACAATAAGAGCTTTTTTACCCAGATAAGTTATGCTAGAGTCATTATTTGGGTCTGATTGAGTTGATGGGGATATTTACATTACCTCAGCACATAGTTCCACTTAATCTTATTCATAATGTTAATTATATACTCCAAGAGTTACTGTCATGCACTTGTTTATGTTGTTTACTCTTAGGATTTATTTGTACATGTGGTTATTGTATGGTTCCCCTCTCTTCCACTGGACTATGCCCCTTTCATAGTTGCAAAAGGCATTTCCACTAAGTTTGTTCACACTGATTTGATGACAGCTAATTCAAGGAAGGCAACTCAATTCCGTTTCAGAGAGTTGGTTAACACTATACCATTGAACTGACTTTTAGTCGTTTTCTTTTCATTAATTAATTAATTAATGGCTGTGTTGGGTCTTTGTTGCTGCACGTGGGCTTTCTCTAGTTGTGCGAGTGGGGGCTACTCTTCATTGTGGTGTGCAGGCTTCTCATTGTGGTGGCTTCTCTTTGTTGCGGAGCATGGACTCCAGACACATGGGCTTCAGTAGTTGTGGCACATGGGCTCAGTAGTTGTGGCTCGCGGGCTCTAGAGCGCAGGCTCAGTAGTTGTGGCGCACGGGCTTAGTTGCTCCGTGGCATATGGGATCTTCCCAGACCAGGGCTTGAACCTGTGTCCCCTGCATTGGCAGAAGGATTCTTTACCACTGCGCCACCAGGGAAGTCCCTTCAGTCTTTTTTTTTACCTTCATGTATTTGCATATGCTTTTTCAGTGTCTGGAGTTTCTTTCTCTGCATATTCCCTGCAAACTGCAGTTCATCTTTTCAAGATCTGCCTTGAAATTCCATTCCTCAAGAAAGCATGCCCTAATTCTACCAAAGAGAGTGAATCATTGCCTCCTTTATCTCAGTTACTGTCTCTGAACATTAATGCCATCACAGACCCATCATACTGTACAGGTTTCCCCCTGACTATTCGAAAGCAGAACATTCCTATGAAACCTTTCCTAAGCTGAAATGGTGGAAGGTAAAAAAGCAATTACCTTAGGACACATCTTGCTAACGTATGCACAAAATATATCAAGATAAAGCACAGTTGCTCACATACAGAGTTCAAAGCTATGGCAACTTGATGCTAAGATGCCGAGTATAGTTCCCAGGGAAGGAGCTTGACAGTGCCACTTTGCAGCAGCTTGGGGCTTGCTGCAAGACAAACATTGAACACTATTTTTGCCTTTTACCCCTTCGTAAAAGTGAAACCAGGTCCTAATGTAGGTCTTCTGTAAAAGTGAAGTGTTGTAAAATGAACTTTCAAAAAGTAGTGGATACCTGTATTGCAGCTATCTTTTGATACGTTTGCTTTAATTAACAGATTGGTGTGTCTGAGAGTGAGGGCCATAGTGTATTCATTTCTCTTATTACCCAGGTCTAACAGTGTCTGCTACATGGCTGGTGTTTAATAATTTCTCAGTGTTGAATGACGTAGATTATTCTTTTTAAAATCCTTTTTTTCATATTTAAAGACTTTTTTAGAACAGTTTTAGGTTCACAGCAAAATTGAAAGGAAGGTACAGAGGTTTCTCATGTACCTTCTGTCCCAGCGTATGCATAGCCTCCCCCGTTATCAACATCTCACACCAAAGTGGAATATTTATTACAACTGACGAATGTTTGCTGACACAATGGAATCACCCAAAGTCCATAGTTTACATTATGGTTTACTCTTGGTGTTGTACATTCTGTGGGTTTGGACAAAAGTATAATGACATGTATCCATCATTCTAGTATCATACAGTATCATTCACTGCCCTAGATTTTTAAAAAGTGAGATATAATTGACATATATATTAGTTTTAGGTGTACAACATAACAATTCAATATTTGTATGTATTGCAGAATGATCACCACAATGTCTAGTTAACATCCATTACCATACATAGTTACAGAATTTTATTTTTTAAATAATTTTTCGAGATACTTACATAGCATAAAATCACTCTTTTAAAGTGTACAATTTTAAAGCGGTTTCTAATATATTCAAGAAGTTGTGGAAATGTCATTCCTATCTAATTTCAGAGCACTTTCATCACTACAAAAAGAAACCTTATACCCATTCCTCATTCCCTCCTACCACCAGCCCTTGGCAACCACTAATCTAATTTTGGTCTCTGATTTGCCATTAGTGGACATTTTATATAAATGGAATCATACAATGTGTGTCTTCTTAGCATAATGTTTTCAAGGTTATCCATGTTATAGCATGTATCAGTACTTCATTCCTGTCCAAATACCATTGCATCATATGGACATATATTTTGTTTATCCATTTACCAATTGATAGACATTTGGGTTGCTTTTACTTTTTGACTGTTATGAATAGTGCTGTTACTAACATTCATATACAACTTTTTGAACATATGTTTTTAATTGTCTTGGGTATATACATAGAAGTGAAATTTCTGGGTCATACGGTAACTCTGTTTAACTTTTTGAGGGGCTGCCAAATTGTTTTCCAAAATGGCTACACCATTTTACATTCCCGCTGACAATGTGTGAGGGTTCCAATTTCTCCACATATTCCCCAACACTTGTTATTGTCTGTCTTATTGATTACAGCCACCTTAGTGAGCATGAAGTGGTATCTCATCGTGGTTTTGATTTGCGTTTACCTAGTGACTAATGATTTTGCACACCTTTTCATGTGCTCATTGGCCATATTTTTCTTGCCTTTTTTTCTTTTTGCGGTACGCGGGCCTCTCACTGCTGTGGCCTCTCCCGTTGCGGAGCACAGGCTCCGGACGCGCAGGCTCAGCGGCCATGGCTCACGGGCCCAGCCGCTCCGCGGCATGTGGGATCATCCCGGACCGGGGCACGAACCCGTGTCCCCTGCATTGGCAGACGGACTCTCAACCACTGCGCCACCAGGGAAGCCCTCTTGCCTTTTTTTGATATGACATTCCAACATGTAGTTTTTTGGTATTCTATTTGGCATTCTCTCAGCTTCCTGTTCTACAGTTTGGTGTTTGTCATTAATTTTGGGAAATTCCCAGTCATTATTACTTCAAATATTTCTTAGATTGTTTTCTCTCTTCTCCTGGTATTTCAATCACATGAATATTAAACCTTTGGTAATTGTCCCACATTTCTTGGATACTGTGTTCCTTTGTTTTCACTTTTTTCCTCTGCTTTTCAGTTTGGGAAGTTTCTGTTAACATATCTTCAAGCTCATTGATTCTTTCCTCATTTGTGTCCAGTTTGTTCATCAAAGAGGCATTCTTCATTTCTCTCTTTTTTAAAAAATATTTATTTATTTGGTTGCCCTGCATCTTAGTTGCGGCAGGCGGGCTCCTTAGTTGTGGCATGCAAACTCTTAATTGCAGCATGCATGTGGGATCTAGTTCCCTGACCAGGAATTGAACCCGGGCTCCCTGCATTGAGAGTGTGGAGTTGTAACCACTGCACCACCAGGGAAGTCCCCATTCTTTATTTCTGTTAAAATATTTTTTATTTCTAGCATTTCTCTTGGAATCTTTCTTAGAGTTTCTGTCTCTATGCTTATGTTGCTCATCTGTTCTTGCACGTTGTCCACTTTTTTCCTTAGATCCCTTAGCATATTATTCATAGTTATTTTAGGTCTGAAATTTTTAAAACTTTGCCATATCCAGCTCCAGTTCTGATGATTACTCTGTCTCTTTAAGCTGTGTTTTTTTATCTTTCAGGATGCCTTGTAATTTTTTGTTTAAACCTGTACATGATGTACTGGGTAAAAAGAACTGAAGTAAATAGGCCTCTACTGTGAAGTTTTATGTTTATTTGGCTAGGAATTAGGCTGTGTTTACTGTTTGCTGTAGCCGTAGGTGTCAGAGGCTAAATTTTCCTCTGGTGACCTTGTTTTTGTCTCTTCTGTGTCTTCGGGTTTCTATAAAGACTTCTTCTTAAATAAGGTCTGAGATATGCAATTCTTTCCATTGTAATCCCCTGTTATTATATAGAAGTCCTATAGATGTAGTGGTAAAGTTTAAGGGGAAGGGATGCATTCTATAGACCTGTGATTGGACCTCAGTCTTTTAGCGAACCTGTACCCCCGGGGCTGTAACCTTACAAATTATTTCTCAGTTTACTCCCTCTGGTGAGATGAGAAGACTGGAGTTGGTTATTTCCCTTATGCCACATGAAGGGG
The DNA here is from genome assembly GCF_003031525.2 of Neophocaena asiaeorientalis asiaeorientalis. Classification (NCBI taxonomy): domain Eukaryota; kingdom Metazoa; phylum Chordata; class Mammalia; order Artiodactyla; family Phocoenidae; genus Neophocaena; species Neophocaena asiaeorientalis. The sequence continues at coordinate 7,114,143 of NW_020174301.1, read as the reverse complement.
CTGGTGTTTTTCTTTCCCTGTGTGGGAGACTGGACCAGGCCTCAATTGGGTATTTCCGTTCTCTTGGTTGTTAGGCTTTGGTAAAATCTCAGTAAAATAGTTTCTCTTGAAGACAGGCCTTTTTAAGGATAACAGTATTCTCTGGGTATATTTCAAAATGGCTACCATTGTGGTTGGAAAAGATACTTGATATGATTTCAGTCTTCTTAAATTTGTTAAAACGTTTTGTTGCAACAGTTATCATTCTTATGTCATTGGATTTGTTGTGCCGAATCAAAAGGAGCTAACGGAACTAGCACGAAAGAGGGGACTTCGAGGGACCTGGGAGGAGCTGTGTAACAGCTGCGAAATGGAGAATGAGGTGCTCAAAGTGCTCTCTGAAGCTGCTGTTTCAGCAAGTCTGGAAATTCTTTTTAAGGATAACAGTATTCTCTGGGTATATTTCAAAATGGCTACCATTGTGGTTGGAAAAGATACTTGATATGATTTCAGTCTTCTTAAATTTGTTAAAACGTTTTGTTGCTAAAAACATGATATATCCTGGAGACACTTGGTCATGTTGTGTAATCCCCATAATGTTCTGTTGGATTAGCTGCTAATATTTAGTTGTGGACTTTTATATCTGTATTCACAAGGGTTATTGGTCTATAATTTTCTTTTCTTTTGATGTCTTTATCTGGCTTTGATATCATAGTAATGCTGACTTCATAGAATGAGTTCGGAAGTTTTCCCTTGTTTTCTATTTTTTGAAAGAGTTTAGAAGAATTGGTGTTAATTGTTCTTTAAATATTTGGTAGAATTCACCAGTGAAGGCATCTGGTCCTGGACTTCATTGGAAGGTTTTTGATCACTGATTCAGTCTCTTTACTTGTTATGAGTCTATTGAGATTTTCTGTTTCTTCTTCAGTCTACATCATTTGTGTGTTTCTAGAAATTTGTCCATTTCATCTATGTTTTCTAATTTATTGGTGTATAATTATTCATATTATTTTCTTATAATCCTTTTTATTTTTGTAATGTTGGTAATGTCTCCACTTTCATTTCTGATTTTATTTTCATCATCTCTCTTTATTAGTTTAGCTAAAGATTTGTCAATTTTGTTGATATTTTCAAAGAAATAACTTTTGATTTCATTGATTCTATTGTCTTTCTATTGTGTGTTATTGTACTTATCTCCATTCTAATCTTCATTATTTCTTTCCTTCTGCTAACTTTGGGTTTATTTTACTCTTCTTTTCCTATTTTCTCAAGGTGTAAAGTTAGCCATTTGCAGCTTATAAATTTCCCTGTGAGCACTGCCTTCACTGCACCCCAGAAGTTTTGGGGTGTTATATTTTTGTTTTTAATCCTCTCTGTTCTGATTTCCCTTGTGATTTCTTCTTTGAACCTTTGGTTATTGAAGAGGGTGTTGTTTAATATCTATATATTTGTGAATTTTCCAGATTTCCTTCTATTACTGATTGCTAATATCATGCCATTATGGTTGAAGAAGATACTTTGTATGATTTGTATGATTTTAATCTTTTAAAGTTTATTGAGACTAAATTCTTGGCATAACATAGTATCTATCCTGGAGAATATTCCACGTGCACTTGAGAAGAATGTGAATTGTGCTCTATAGTTTGGAGTCTTCTATACATGTCTGTTATATCTATTTTGTGTATAGTGTTGTTTAAGCCCTCTCTATCCTTATTAATCTTCTATCAAATTTTTGTATCGATTATTGAAAGTGAGGTATTGTAGTCTCCAAGTATTATTGTTGAACTATCTGTTTCTCCCTTCAATTCTGTCAATGTTTCCTTCATATATTTTGGGAGTTGTTTGTTTGCTGTATATGTGTTTATAATTGTTATATATTCTTGATGAACTGACACTTTTGTGAATATATAATGTCCTCCTTTGTCTTTTGTAACCGTTTTTGACTTATGGTCTGTTTGTCTGAAATTAGTATAACCACCCAAGTTCTCTTTTGGTTACTATTTGCATGGAATATTTTTTCATTGTTTTATTACTTTCACCTATTTGTGTCTTTTTATATTGTTGAGTGTTGAATTTTGTTGTAATCCTTTAATGATTACAACATTAAATAAGAAGTCTGCCATCACTTTTATTGTTGTTCTACTGCATGTAATTAATATGCATGTTTCTTTGGCTGCTTTTAAGACCTGATTGTTATATTTAGTTTTTAACAGTTTGACTATGATATGCCTAGGAGTGGTCCTTGTATTTCTGCTGCACTATTTATAAAGAGACAAATACTAGTAACAACTCAAATGTCTAAGAATTTGAGAATAGCTAAATATTCATTGATACAATGGAGCGGCATTGAGTAAATATGTAGATTATATTGGTACAAGATAAAGTATATATGAAATAAAGTTTAGTAAAAAGTAGAATGTATATATATACAAAGATTTGAAAAAGGAAAAATGTTTATACAAGAAACATAAATTTAATAGAGTTATGTAAGTAGTTTTTTAAGGTAAAAGTTTTCTTCCTCCGCGGCATGTGGGATCCTCCCGGACCAGGGCACGAACCCGCGTCCCCTCCATCGGCAGGCGGACTCTCAACCACTGCGCCACCAGGGAAGCCCTGAAAACCTATTTTTTATAACAGATTTTTGAGATATAGTTCACATATCACAAAATTTTCCCATGCAAAGTATACACTTAAAGTATACAATCTAATGGTTTTGAATATGTTCATGGAGTTGTTCAACCATCACCACAATCAATTTTAGAAAAAGTTTACCATCCCAGCAAGAAACCCCATACCTTCTAGCAGTTACTTACCATTCCCCCAACACCCACAGCCCTAGACAGCCACTGATTAACTTTCTCTCTCTGCGGATTTGCCTGTTCTGGACATTTTACAGAAATGGAGTCATACAGTGTCTAGTGTTTTCTGACTGGCTTTTTCACTTAGCATAATGTTTTCAAAGTTTATCCATGGTGTAGCATGTATCAAAACTTTCTTTTTTATTGTTAAGTAATGTTCCAATGTTATCATTTTTATATCATAATTAACATTATAGTAAAGCCTTTTAGGGTAGATTCCCTAATATGGAATTAGTGGATTAGAGGAAATGAACCTTCATTTCCTATTGTATTTCAGTCTTATTTGTCTATATACCTCAAAAGACTACATCAGTAATGTGATTTTACATTAAATTCCTGGAAACACAAACAAACATTAAAGAGAAAATCCTTTGATCACTGCTCTCTCCCACTCCACTCCTCACCCCTTGGGCCTCTTCCTCTACTTTCTACCCCTAGAAGCAGCCATTATCCTGAGTTTGGTACATATCCTTTCAACTCATTTTTAAAAAGTCTCTCCTTCCCCTATCTCTGTCCATATATGCATATGTATAGACACGTTTTAAGGGTTTTTAATTACATGTTATATGGAGGTTAATGAATCCATTGTGATGCCTGCAACATAAATCCCTATGTGCATTATTAAATAGAACAAAAACTAATTATTATCACTTCTATCCTTTCCATTAATATTCATATCATATAAATAAACCATGGTGTAATGGGAGATCTGAATCCCTATAATTGACTCTAATAGCCATCCTAATTCATCCCATGCCCTCAAGATAACACCATACTGTATTTCAGGAGGCTATTTTAATTTCAAGGAAGGTAAACAGGATTAATTTCAAGGGGCTGCAGATTCCGTGTGGGACCAAAGCACTCAATTTGATTATAGATTTGATAATTGATTAACTCATTCTTAAACTCCAAAAGTGATATCTAAGTTACTGTATAATGGGAGTAGACAATTAAATCGACCATTTAAAAAGCGGAACCTTGTGAACTAACCCAAATATTTAACAGGCACTCTGCTGGTATTTGGTTTCATAGGAGAAAATATTTGATTATTTAGGTTTGGAGGAGGACTCTGGCATTATCCAGCAGTCAGAGTGACTGATCAGGTATAACAGGTTTCCTGGCTGCAGTATGAAAGCTAGATGGCCATGATTTGTTACTCAAATCTCTTGATTTTTTTTTTTTCTGGAAATGATTTCTCTTTATACAAAATACCTGGTGGCAGCACATATCATTCATATTTTCATGTAGTTGAGTCTGAATTTCTCATGTTTCCTGGGCCTTCTTTAAACTCTGAGGATTAAGATACCATCTCAGGTAATCTTAAGGCAAAGGCCATTTGATTATTTTTCTTGGCAGCTGGATCTGCAACTGTCTTAAACTATCTTAAGAAAAACTAGGGAAAGGACTGAATAATAAGACCCCAGGGCTTCCCTGGTGGTGCAGTGGTTAAGAATCCTCCTGCCAGTGCAGGGGACACTGGTTCAATCCCTGGTCCGGGAAGATCCCACATGCCGCGGAGCAACTAAGCCCGTGTGCCACAACTACTGACCCTGTGCTCTAGAGCCTGCGAGCCACAACTACTGAGCCTGCATGCCACAACTAATGAAGCCCGTGCACCTAGAGCCCCTGCTCTGCAACAAGAGAGGCCATGGCAAGAGAAGCCCACGCATCTCAATGAAGAGCAGCCCCTGCTCGCCGCAACTAGAGAAAGCCCGTGCGCAGCAATGAAGACCCAACACGGCCAAATATAAATAAGTAAAATAAACTTATAAAGAAAAAAATAAGACCCCATACCAAAATTATTTTTAAAGTTTCAAAATTTTAATTCACTCTATTTAAAAACACTATGCTCCCTTTTTCGATCACTCTACCACTAACTCACTCATGCTAAAATGTTATATTGCCTTTTTAGGAGACGAGAAAGCAGTGCTACCTTGTTTTTCAGTTCGTTTTGAATTAGAATTTAGTAGGAATATTAGACAGATACTAGTTGCAGCACTTACCTATATTCTAGCTCCTCTTCCCCATTCATCATGGAGACCTACTCAGTAAATGGAGTTGGGCATTTACATAAAATAGCAAGTGAGGAATGAGCAGAAGCACTGTGCTCATGTAGTACCCACACTAAGACCTTTGAGGCAGTGAGAAAAAACAAGATGTGCAGTAAGCCTAATTCAGTTTGGATTTATTTTGTATGCTTAATGATTAGTGTAAAAGAACTCTGTCCATTTTAGCTTACAATTAGCATCCACAACCCCTTTTTCACAGAGCTGTAACCCTAATTTTTTTTTAAAAAAGAACATCTATTATATGTCAGATTCTGGATATGGTGTTTTGTGTATCTTTCTTTCCTTGTTCAGCACTTAACAGCTTTTCCGGGAGAGTAGGTATTAGTATTATTCCCATTTTTTAGATGAAGTTCAAAGAGGTCAGGAGACTTGACCAAAGACTGACTGGCAACTGGGGGTTGGGGAGAACCATTTTGAAATCTGGAAGGTCTGCCGCCCCTTTTCTGGTCAGGCTCTAACCCAGACCTGGGCTTAAACAGCCTAGAAGGCAGTGAAGATGGACAAATGCTGGGCTTCACTTCACCAGGCTCTGCTGCCAGGCAGATGTGTGACCTGAGGTATTTGGACTGCAGTGGCCTCTACCCTGAAGAGAAGATCTTTCCACCGCAAACCAGATGATCCGCGAGGCCTGGCGATCCACGTGCTGCAGGGCCCAGTTTTGACCATTTCTCAAACCGGTGTTGCTGGAGGAAGCCAGCTGACTACCACGCCCTCCTTGGAACTTACCAGACTGGCCTGTTTCAGTATCTGTATGCTTATCAAGGTGCAAAACATACTAACACAGAGCCCGGCCCTGAGGGCACCTAGGTTTCCCCACACCGCCCCCAGAGTCCACTGTACGAGAACTGGGGAAGAATCCTGGGTGTTTATTGCTAATTACATCTCGCTTGTGGGGAGAGGCTCTTGACAGCGTTCCAAGTGGGGTTCTCGTAGACGCTGCAGACCCAGGGCAGGTTTTCTCCGGAACGCGCGTCCAGGTGTCCGCGGCGGGGTGGAGAGGGAGAAGAGGGTGCAGGAGATAGCCACAGCGAACTCACGCAGCCCCCCACGCCTTCCCCCTGCGCATCCTGCGGCGCCGGCCTCCGCGGAGGAAGGCGAGGGACAGCGGCGGCCGCAGGCTAGGCACGGGTTGCGGGCCCAGGTGCCACCGTGGGTGCCTCCTACGTCCCCATCTCCTGCCCCCGGGCTACCGGCCTGTCCCCGCCCCTCCGCCTGCCTGCAGGTGAAGCAGCCAAGGCCGCTGAGTAGGTGCGTGGGGATGATCTCACCCGCGCGCTCCGCGCCAGGAGGAGGAGGAGCGGGAGCAAATCCAACTTCCGGGTAGTGAAGCCGCAAGCCACCGGCATCTTGCTTTTTCTTCCCCCTCCCCCCACTGTACCCCTCGCCTCTCCCTCCTTTCCTTTTATTCCCGGCCCCACCTGCCAAAATGAACAGCTCGGACGAGGAGAAGCAGCTGCAGCTCATCTCCAGTCTGAAGGAGCAAGGTAGGCGGGCGTGTGGCCGCCAGGTACGGGCAGCCGCGGCCCATGGGCGGGGACGGCTCCAGGGCGCTGGCTTTGCGGTGGTGGAAGCTCGGCGGGAGGTGTTGCGGCCGTCGTAGTCACCCCCAGTAGCTCCGTCACCCGTGGAAAAGCATTCTCCGCGCCCCGCGCGCTTTGGCGAGCTCGGGGCAGAGGGTAACGTGCTTTGCTTGTGCCTGGGAGTGTCGTGCCCGGCAGGGCGGGAAGCGCTACCCGTTGGTCGCTTTAGCCGGCCATGGGGGTTGAGGAGAAGGGCCAAGGATTTGGCGGGGACGAGGTCCCACGGTACCACCGTACACGCGGGGGAAGCGAGTGGGGCTGGTTATTTTGGAGAGGCGGCGGTTTAGGCAGCTCTGCTGGCCTCGCTCCCTGGCCTCGGCCCCCCCTTGCACGTTGGCGCCTGGGGCGCTGCATGACAGCCTTTCTGAGCTTTTCATTCTGGTTTGGCCTAGTTCCTCTTTCCTTAGCAGCGAGGATTTGCAGGCCGTGGTGTGTTTTATCGCTTCCCATTTTTAGCAATTTATTTGTCAGTGGGGCAACACCCTGCCTGTGCGGGGCTTCTTGAATTAGGACTTGGCTCTGGTTCGCAGGAAAGCCGTGTACATGCATTTCTGCATTGCCTGGTAACTAGATAAAGAACTGTTTTTATCTCTTAATAAAGAACTGTTGTAGTCAGTGATTTTCATCACTTAACCACACTTCTGAACAAAGCCAAATTAAGATCATATGTGAACCTAACACTTTTTAAATTTAAAATTATTATTACCCTGACCAAAGGTGGCCCTGAGAATATGGGTTAAGAAAGAGGAACCATGCAGATTTAGGAAGTAAAAATGTGTAGGAACATGTTTTCCTGAATAACTTGCTTACATGGCCGTATAGTGGAAGGGGCCCCGCTCTGTGGCTAATCCTGGTGTTTAATCCAAGCTCTTTCACTTCTCTTGACTTTACTCACCAACTCTGTGAACTTGGAAGAGTCTCTTCCCTTCCGTGGGTCTTATGGTTAATCAAGCCTGACCTGACTAGGCGCAAGAGCTAAACCAGATGATTTTATGAGGTCTGTCCAGTACTGTGACCTGTTGCTCCTTGAGACCACAGACATACCATTCATAAGGGTATTTTGATCCCTCTGGAGTCCACACTCCTGGAAACAAATCTCAACATGACTGTTTAGTAACTGTGTGACCTTGGGGAAATTATCAATATTTAACCTCTTGAAAATGGACAGAACACATTCCTCTGTGGTATCTAGCATCTAGAAAGTGCTGGATAAATATTAATGGCTTTTGCCTTCTCACGTACTGTCAACGCCCATCCTAGATTAGTCTAAGGTCATAAAGTCACAAGAATCAGTGATCTAGTGGGGGGGCAACATGCCTTTATCTGGAATTTCTCAAATGTTTTAGTGAAGGGCTGGATTTTATTAGTATTTTATTCCTGATAACACTACTCCCCTCACCCAACATAAAGACTCTTAATTCATATTCTAGACTGTTGGAGCTTTCATTATTGGTAATATCTGTCAGTGGATACCAGATCTTTTGATGGATGGTCAGTTTTCAAATAATGTTAAAATTTTTAATTTTACTTTTTTTCATTATGTATATAATTTCAAGGATAATTTAACAGTGCAGATAATCCACAAGTTATTTATATTGGATTTTGGAACACATCTCTATCTCTGTGTTGGATTTGAGACTTGAGAAAAACGGACGATTCTTAAGTTTCTGGTCCTCCAGTTATGTTGGAAAACAAACAAATCCCTGCATTAGTATTTTTAGAGGATATATTTCCTCAATTTTGAGGATGTCAAAGGCAATAGAACAGTTAGACTTTGAAATTTGTGTTTCTTAAAGCATATATTTTTTTTTTAGGATATTGAGTCTGGTTACACAGGTGTTGGGGTTTTTATCAGCCCATGGTGTAATTTTTATACATTTCAAACTTGGGGCATTTGTCAGTGGATCATAGACTGTGATAGCAAGTGACTTATTTCAAGAGTATTTAATTGCTGTTTAACCTACAGAACTAACTGGGAGGCTAGGGATTTGAGGTGGAAAACCTGGCAACTAGGTGTTTGGGCTCTTACCAATATTATGATCAATTTTGTAAGCCGGTGTGTGTGATTTATTTTTAAAAGTAGACAGTACTTTTTACATCCTGTTAACATTGTGAATAATTCCACTACTATTTAATGTGAACAAGAAGAGCCATTATCGATTAAATACTCTGCTTTTCTTTTTTTAGGCTGAGTAAGCCTATTCATTTACTCCTTTGACAAATACTAGGTACCTGTCATATGTGATGCCCATGTGCTGGGCACTGGGGGAAGAGATGGTGAACCAGACAGGCAAGTTTATTGTCTAGTAGACAGTCATTAATCAAATAATCATACAAATCAGTTTGTACAATTAAAATTTTTTTTTCTAGGATAGATTCTTAGGAATGGAATTGTTGGCTTAGAGGGCATATACGTATAAAGTTTTGCTAGGCATTGCAAAAGTGCCCCCCTCCCCAGATGGCTGTACCAGTTCACATTCCCCCCAGAAGTGTCCATTTTCCCATGCATTGGTCAACAGTGACCAACAGCAGTCTTTACTAATTTGACAGCCTGACAGGTTGCTTAATTTTTGCCAATCTGATGAACAAAAATGGTACCTTTAAAAAATTTGTTTGACCTGGTAATTAGTGAGGTTTGGAATCTTTTTACATGTTTGTTGGCCATTTAGGTTTCATCATATCGTTTCTTCCCTGGTGTATTTTAAGTCTAAAATTTGAACCCATTCCCCAGGAGGGTGTTCAGAAAGAAGGTTGCCATCAACTCTAAATGGCAAAGCTGACAGCAGCCTTCCCTAATGTGAAGTCTTTAGTGGTGTGGTGAATAAGGTTGCTTTTGACAAAAGTTGTGAAATGTAATGACGGAGTCTGTCATAATATGAACAATCTCTAATTTATACTTAACATTCCCTAAGCTCTATGTCTTATAAATCACACCCACTTCTGAATTACTTCAAAACATTGTATGTTCCCTTCTAGTGAATGGTATAATTAGCTATATTATGTCTTTCTAGAAAGTTATATTATGTCCCTTTAAAAAAAATTAGCCAGTGTGCAATTGCTTATGTTCAAGCAGATGTTGAGGTAATGAGGTAATTCTCCTTTTGTCTTTTTTGTGGCTTTATTTTATTGGACTGATTGACATCTTTAATGCACTGAGAAATGGCAACTTGCGATACTATTTCCAATGCATATGTCCTAGCTTACTAAAGTGGACATTTTCCTTACAAAACATAATACAATGTTCAGAATTCTGTTGGGAAATGATAGACTTAGCTCAGCATTTGTTTAAGGTACATGATTTTCTTTGTATTTCATTCAGCCCACATGCATTGAATATTCATAGCCAGGCACTGTGCTAGGCCTCAGAGATATAGAGATGGAAAAAACCTTGTCCCTGCTGCTGAAGAGTTCCTAGTTTAGAGATGGTGGTAGAGTGTCTAACTAGCCTCATTTGGGTCATGTGTTTAAAGTCCTTTGGCCAGGGAAGGGCAGGGCACCTTGATGGGCAGCCTCCACAAAGACCAATGGATTGGAGTAGTCCAAAAAAGACTGGTGTGCCACTACCAGAAGGGGGGATGTGGGCTAGAAAGACACAAACAGCAGATGTCCACTAAACTGTCATCATAATGCCATGGCATTTGGATCTTGTTGAGGAAGTTTTGAAGAGAATGATTGCCACTTAGCAAAAAGGATGTTCTAATGTAAGACCAAAACAACAACAACAAACAAATAAAAGTTATGGGCTATTCTTGGACTGACACTATTTAAAATGGTAAGATAATTGGTTTTAAAGCAAGGTAATCTTCTTTCATCTTGAGAGTTGGTATCATTTTCTCCAAGATTATTGAGCTAGTGCTTAAGGTTCACATGGAAATTTAGTCAAGTTTATTCTTAGAACAGAGTTAGTAATTAAAAGAGGCTTCCAGTGTTCCCTTGGCTTCCAGGTTAGGAAGTAGCTAGAGCATTATTTTGACAAAAGGGTCTGAAACTGTTGTCTACCACAATGACCCTATTTATCTGGAAAAGCTGAAGCATTGTCAATCTCGGGTCCATACAAAGTCAGTCAGTAGAAAGCCGTTTGGGACTAAATGGTTGCCTTGGTGTCAGGTGCAAACCTGGCTTTACACCACTATTTTCCAGGTGTGGTCCAGGGACTAACTGTATCTGAACAACCAGGGTACATATGTACTTACTTAGTTACCTCTGAAAAGGCTGGTAAATTTATATTTCTTCATCTGGTTACATTTTTGTAAGATTTGTATTTAAAATTTTTTGCTTTTAGAACAAAGTATTACATGGATTGAGAAAACTGCACAGAATACAAATGAACATCTCAGTGAATTATTTTTAAAAAGCAAGTATGTTTCTAACAACGCTTGAAATCAGAACATTTCCAGAAGCCCCTTCATAACCCCTCCAATCACTATCACCTTCCTCTTCCCAAAGATATCCAGTGCCACCAAAGATAAGTTTTTCAAGTTTCTGAAATGTACATAAATGGAATCATACAGTGTGTGTTATTTGCTTCTGTCCTCTTTCACTCATTATGTGTGTGAGATTTATCAGTATTGTCCCATGTAGTTGTAGTTCGTTTGTTTGCATTGCTGAGTAGTATTCCACTGTATGAACATACCAAAAAAAATGTAAGCTAATATAGTGGAGATCAGGGGTCAGCAGACTTTTTCTGTAAATGGCAGAGATAAGTATTTTAGGCATTGTGGGCCATATGATTTTTGTAAACCAGAGTATTAAAAATGCATTTTCCTAAAGTTGGTGAGCCACTGCCAAAGAGGCCCCAGTTGGGGTGACCCTCTGTGAGATGGACATTCAGCATGGCCTGAGGAACTACAACTTCTAGTCAGAATTTCACTATTCACCTAACACTGCTGTTAGGTAGATCAGTCTTTTGTTTTTTTTAAAAATTAAATTAAAAAATAAACATATGCTCACAGAAGAAAAAAGCATATGGAGTAAAAAGTACAATTACCTGTTCCTTCTAACTCATTATTTCTCAATGTTTATTTCATTATACTCTCCAAAGGAGTCTTTTTAGACATTTTTTCCCCTAATCACTTCCCCTCCCCATGAGATTTTAATACCACTGATACACTCTGCATCTTTTTGTGTACTGTGATCCTTTGGAGAGCTACAGGCCATTGTCATATCTAATATTTTTTTCCTCTTTGAGGATGACCCGTTGATAATGCATGTTCTAACCCCATTTCTCAACGTTATCTACTGTTAACCTTTTGTTGTATTTCCTTCTGGAAATTGTGTTTGTATGTACATATATATTTGTCAGTTAATATATATTATAGAATTCATACCACTACATATAGAGTTACACCTTTAAAAATTGATTGCATAATGTTCCCTGTATGGATCTCCCGCCGTGTAGTTAATGTCCTCTGGAAAACAAACTTCTGTATTTCTAGTTTTTTTTTATTAAAAATAATGCTTCTGGCAATAGAGAAGAGTTGGAGACATCAGTATGAACTCATGTGGAGAGGAGCTCAGTGGAGAAACCTGACAGACATTATCTCAGTTAGGTGATCTAGGTCAACTTCAATAGTGATTTAAGTCGTGTTGATAGTATGTACCTTTGATGTGAGATGGTGAAAATGGCAGTTTACCTCTGTAGTCCTCCCCTAAAAACCTATAGCCCCAGTCTCATCATGAGGAAAACATCCCAGGTTGGGGAACATTTTACAAAATATCTGATCAGTGCTCCTCAAAGTTATCAAGTTAAGGACTTTTTTTTTTTTTTTGCGGTACGCGGGCCTTTCACTGTTGTGGCCTCTCCTGTTGGCGGAGCACAGGCTCCAGACGCACAGGTTCAGCGGCCATGGCTCACGGGCCCAGCCGTGAATCTAAAGTTTATAAAACCAAAATTTATTCAAAACAGTAATGCTGCTTACATCCTTTGTACACATATATCTCTGTAAGTGCAGCTGTAGGAAAAATTCTGAGAAGTGGAATCGTTAGATCCAAAAAGTATGTATATTTTAAACTTTGTTGTGCTGTAGATTTTATTCTGTAGAGCTATTAACACAGCCAAGCTTTGCTTTAAAATGTAGAAGGAACACTGCTTTTTTCTCTGCTTCCCATGTTAGCTAAGCATTTTATTTCATTTATTTTTTATTGCTGTATCTAAGCATTGTAAACATTAAAACACGAGTTCTGAATTTTTTGTTTGGTTCAGTGAACAGTAATATATTAGGATCCTTTTAGTTACTTGATTCTATCTCAAATCCTCTATGGCACAAATCAGGGTATGATTCTGAGATTGAGATGATATATATATATGTATATCTCAACATATATGTATGTACATATACATACACAGATGTGTGTGTGTATATATATATATATTTGTTTTAAATACGGCTTCGAGGAGCAGTTTTAGATTACAGAAAAATTGAGCAGAAGGTACAGAGAATTCCCTCATCTTCCCCCTCCCTGCCCCCGTTTTCCCTTATTATTATCATCTTGCATTAGTGTGGTACAGGTCTTAGAATTGATGAGCCAATATTGATACATTATTATTAACTAAAGTCCGTAGTTTGCATTAGGGTTTATTCTTTTTTTTTGCTGTACGCGGGCCTCTCACTGCTGTGGCCTCTCCTGTTGCGGAGCACAGGCTCCGGACGCGCAGGCTCAGCGGCCATGGCTCACGGGCCCAGCCGCTCCGCGGCATGTGGGATCTTCCTGAACCAGGGCACGAACCCGTGTCCCCTGCATCAGTAGGCAGATTCTCAACCACTGAGCCACCAGGGAAGCCCCAGGGTTTATTCTTTATGTTGTACATTCCATGGGTTTTGACAGATGTATGACATGTACCCATCATTACATTATCAAACAGAATAATTTCACTGCTCCAAAAATTTCCTGTGTTCTACCTGTTCATCCCTCTCACCTTACCCTGGAACTCCTGGCAACTAGTGATCTTTTTACTGGCTCCGTAGTCTTGCTTTTTCCATAATGTTATATAGTTATAATTGTACAGAGTATAGCATTTTTAGATTGGCTTCTTGCATGTAGCAATATGCATTTGGGCTTCCTGCATGTCTTTTGTGCTTGACAGCTCATTTGTTTCTCTTTATCACTGAATAATACTCCATTGTATAGATGTACCGTTGTTAGTTTATCCATTCACTTGTTGGTGAACATCACAGTTGCTTCCAAGTTTTGGCAGTTAAGAATAAAACTGCTGTAAACATTCATGTAGTGGTAGGGTATGGGGGAAGGGAATAGTCCTGTGATAGGGTCTCTGTTTTTAAGTGAGCCTGTGCCCCAGAGCTGTGACTTTCACAAGTGCTTCTCAGTTCCAGTTTTCCCTGTCCGTGAGACAAGAAGGCTACAGGTGCTGGAGTTGGTTTTTACCTTCCCTTTAATCTGTTAGGCTCTAATAAAATAATTTCTCTTGAGGGAAGGTCTTGTTATAAAGAACAGAATGCTCTGGGCATATTTCGTGATGGCTACTTTTCCCCTCCCCTGCCAGAAACAGTAGGGAAATTTTCTCAGTATTCACTGTGAGGACCTGGTAGTACTCCTGGAGTTAAAACTCAAAAAAGTGTTGGGGCTTCTTAAGATCGGCCCACGCCTAGAGTTTTTAACTCTCAAACTTGTTGGAACTGAGCCTCTAGCAATTTGTTAGTTACAGTTTAGATTTTTTTTCCTATCTTGGCACATGAGGGTGTCTCTGCACCTTGGCTTCTGCTCCAGTAAGTTGTGATCCTCTTTATCTGTCTGAGTGTATCTCTAATTTTTGGAGTAGTGATTTGCCCTGTGACTTCAGTTCTCTCATGGATCCAAGAAGAGTTGTTGATTTTCAGTGTGTTCAGCTTTTTTTGTTGTTGTGAGGACCGGAGTGTCGGCTTACAAGCTCCTTACATGCCAGACCAGAAACCAGACTTATATACATATTTTAAAGTTCTCAGTTTCCTTCCTTTCTGGTGGTTAACTTGAAGTCATTAATATAGTTTGTTGAGATTACTTCTTAAGCATCATTAAATCATTAACACTGTACTGTGTGTTCTGTCAGGTGAAGAGTGAATTTCAGGTTTGCTATAATTTCTTTTTAGATATGAAATCTCTCACCTTTGTTTTTTGATCAGGTTTTCCAGCAGTGTTTCCCTGGCTTTTCTAATGCTTTAATTAACAACTGAGGTATAAACAACTTCTCTTTCTATCCTGGCTTTAAGAGCAGAACCTACTGGGATGTGTGCAGAAGTGAATAATGTCCTAATTGAACATTATCTGTTATGACTTATGTCTTCATACCCCATTAGTAAGAGATGTTTCAAGGCTCCATGGGCCTCAAAGATGTAAACTCAGTGGATGAGAATATACATTAGAAGATCTCATGAGGCAGTGTTTTTCTGGTTACATTTGATGGCTATTTAAAGCTTCATTTTTATTAAGTATCTTGTAACATATGATTTAAGAGGCCCTTTTAATATGGGGAGGAAAGTATGTGCTCTTTCATGATTTGTTCATGTGAAGACCTAGATCCATTCTTCCTCCTTCCTGAATTTAACACACATTTATCAAGTGCCTACAATATGCCAGGCATTGTGCTAGAAGAGGGCGTCTGGATGCATAAAGACATAGTCTCCAACCTAGAGGGTTACTCCTGGTCTAGTGCTTTAGCACACTGCACACAGTAGCGCTCATAAATGTTTTGTACATGGTTGACCTTTAGGGTCAGTAGACTGGTTCTGCTTCCACCATTCCTTACTGTGGGATTTGACCTTTCTATGCATTTGTGTCTTCACTTTTAAAGGGGAGATGTTAATATTTGGCTTAATTGCTCTACATCACAGAGTTATATGAACCACTCATTTCATTCAACATAGGCATAGACTCTGTGCTTTGTATTCTGCTGAGTGTAAGGTATATAGCAAGGAATTGAGTGGGAGAAAAGACAAGAAAACAGACCTGTGTTCAGACAACTTATAATGTTGCATGTAGATGCTCCAGTAGAGATCTATGAACAGTATACTTTGGTAGTATATTAGAAATATAAATGCTGATTTTTGCCCCCATTATATGGGGAGAGTTTCTTAGAAGAAATGACAGTTGAACTGCATTGAAAAGGAGGAGGTAGGGAAGATGCGGAAGGAAAGACCTTGCAGGCAGAAGGGAAAATATTTGTAAAGACACTTGGGTATGAAAGGTCTTAGAGGGTTTAGGGAAGCATTGGGACTTTGGGTATGATGGAGTGAGTGTGGTCTCTGATTGGGGAGAGGAGAGGAGAGTGGGGTTCCCAGGTGGTGAAGCTAACATCTTTGGTGGTTTTTAAACACGAGAACGAAATAAGCAGGTTTCTTTGTTACAGTGCTAAGGAGTATCTACCTTGTAAAGAATGAACTTGGCGTAGAGGGAAGCTAGAAGCTAGATGAGAGGGTTTTGCTATTATTGAGGGTCAGAAATAGGGCAGAGATACTGGCGATAGAGGAAGGGCAGATTGGAGAGACATTTTGAGATCTGAGCAGTTGATGATCCTTTGGTGGTGGGGGAAAGTGGGGAATCAAGGGTGATCCTGAGGTACTAGCTTGAGAACTAGGTAGATGATGGTCCTGTATACAGGAAGTAAGAGGTTTGGGTGAAATGGAATTGATGAGTTCACTTTCTAACATGTTGAGTTTGAGGTACTTGTAAGGTATATGGACAGAGATGTCTAGAACTGTACTGTTCAGTAGAACTTTCAGCTGCGATGGAAGTGCTCTGTGGCCACTAGCCACACGTAGCTATTGAGCACTTGAAATGTGGTGAGAGCAGGTGAAGAGCTGAATTTTAAATTTTATTTAATTTTAATTAATGTAAATGTAAGTAGCCACATGTGGCTAGTGGCTACCATATTTGACAGTGCAAGTCTAGACAGTGTTGGTTGGAAATACTGATCTGGAGCTAATGCTAGGATAGGGTGGTTAAGCTTCCTGGGTCTGAGAGGTTTTCAGGGGCACTGGACTCTAAGATGCTGAAACTGCAAAAGGCCCAGGCAAGTTGATTGTTGCTCACCCTAGCCAGAGGTGTTATTGGCCTGTAATTCTGAACTTTAGTTGTCATGTTTCTCAAACAACTAAGTCTACTCAGCTGCTTCCTGGGATGGCTGTGTCATGGTTTGCAGCTTGTAAAGAAAATTCTGTTTCTTGGCCTTAGTGGGTTAGAATATAGAACCAGCATGATTCTTGAAGCACATGCTTTGCCTGATATTCTCCTTGTTTTCTCCACATTTTCCTTTTTCTTCCATTCTATACTCCTATGTAGTGAGTCCCCTCTTTGGCTGCACATTAAAATCACCTGGGGTGCTTACCTCTTAAATACGGATGTCCAAGGTCCACCTAGTTAAATGAGAATCTTGGGTTGGGGGTGAGTGGAGAGGAGGCTAGAGAGCTGTAGGATTTAAAAGCTCCCCTGGTGATTCTAATGTGCAGCCAGGATTGAAAAGTACAGCTTCAGACATGCTTCCACTTCTTTGCCACCTTCTTTTTTTACTACAACAAACTACAGTTGATCTTTAACCCCCTCTCTCCTCCTTTTCTTTGGTGGAAGGTAGTAGTACTTAGGATTTCAGAGATTTTCTGCTCTGCCATCTTTCAGGTCATGTATCACCGAAGTAAGCCTGAGACCGAAGGCATTAGGGAGCAGCCTGATCTCTTGCTGTATCAGTAATGATAACCTTTGTTTAACATGCGTTCAGCATTTAATATGCCTAAGCACTCTTGTTGCATGTTAGCTCACCTACTCTTAATAAGAACACTATGAGAGATGTACAGTTATTATTCCTATTTTCCAGATGAGGAATCTGAGACGCAGAGAGTAACCAGTTTGCCCAAGGTACCTGACTAAGTGAAGTGCTTGGGCTGCACTTTTAAATTGCTGTGCTGTGTGACTTTACAGTATAGTGAACTATGCTGTATCTGTAAATGCAAGGGATGAAGTCTTCCCAAGCTGCAGATGTCTTTCACATGACAGAGAATTGGTCAAAATCATTTCTTCTTTTTTTATTAATTCAAAATTTGGAGGATCTCTCTCATTAAATCACTTGAGTTTCACAGCTTATGTTAGAAATTTTGAAGCTGTGAGCCAGCTGTAAAATGATAAGGCTTTCTCTGTGACCCTTTGGCATTGCCAAAAGAGAAGAAGCTGAATAACATAGGTCATTATAGTTTTTACCAGTTTTGCTAAAGATGCGGTTACACATGTTTTCACTATGATATATGTGAATATTGTTTAGGGCAGTAATTTGGTTTTTTTAAATTCAAAGAAATAAAAATATAAATAAATATTTTTCGTTTATGCCCAATTCCCCAACTGCCCCTTCCCACTACCAAATGGTTGAATTCTTCCCATACTTTTCCTCTCCTTTCCCTGTACTTGGCTTCATTTTTTTTTTTTTAAGTTGCTTACAGTCACGGAAAGCATACTTTCTGTTGTTTCCATTAAGATATGATAGGTAAAGATTCATAATTAATGCTTTTCATAAAGACCCAGTAATTGGGAGTCTATAGTGTTTCGCCTGGATTCTGTTGGCATTATAATGGAAGAACAGTGTCGGTATTTTTAAAAAGGCCTTCATAGCCGTTATATGGTGCTTTAAATAGGAAAAAAAAATTTCTTACTGTCTTTTTTTTTTCTGTATGTCTGTAAAGTAGGTCATCAGGAATAGAGTGGTAAATCAATTCTGATTTTTCAACTTTATCTAAAGATACTTCTAAATGTCAAGTAAACGAAAGCAAAGTCTCTCAATAAAGTATTTATGTTTTGAAACAATATTAGATGTAGTAATAAGATTTGGGACCATGACCATAGACTACCTAATGATGTAAGTGCGTATTTTTAGAATCTCTTAGTTCATGTTTCTTTTTGTTAGAAAAAGGAGGGGGAGGGACATTTTATTGAATTTTCAGAACCGAGGACAATTTATTTCATACTCATTGGTTGGGGTTTGTCTGATGGAGGCTGATAAGGAGCTGGTGTGCAGAGGGCTTCATTCTGTGATCAATCAAATCTTTTCTGTTGAAACTGTAATGATTTTTAAAAGGGCTGTATCTTTACATGTATACATTTAGCTATTTTATGGGCTACCTAATTTTCAAAGATTAGAAAATTTTTTTCAAAAAAAAGATTCTTTTTTGAGTGTGGCTTCAATAAAATGTCCATTAATTCTTATTTAGATGGTTATGAAGTGCTGATAAAACTTCGGGCCATTGATGGTATAGTCTCATAAATATTTGTTTATTTGAATTGGATTTTAAGATTTCGGTCTGGTCATCATAGTAACTATTCTAAACCCTTCAGATCCCTGTTGAAAGGAACAGCATATACTTTACCATCTGAATCGTTCTGGTGGTATTCTCTGCTCCAGTGGTTAGAATCATACACTTTGGAATTAATGACCAGATTATATGGAATGTTCTTGAAACCACTGGTTTCATATTTTTAATTGATATCTTCAGGTTCTTCATAGAAATAGGAAGCTCTGTTTGTCTTTTTTTTTTTTTTTTTTAAAGAAAAACTTAGTAGATAAATCCCAATGAAAATTTTTTAAAGTAAAAGTATAAAAATCCAAACTTGATTATTGTCTGGCTCTCTGGTGCCAGTCAAAATGCTGGTCTGGGAGTGGGCAGCGGTTCTGCTGGGTCCACCTTAGACATTCTGCTCCATCATTAGTCCTAAATCAGTCTCTGTCTTCCCACCATACACTCTAAATGGCACATTCTCAACTGTGAGGCTATCTAAAAATGGTGCTTTGGCTAAGAGATGAATGTGGGAGTTCAGCTTGCTTTTCTGGCAGTGGAGGATTTTAAGTAGAAAACTGCTGCTTTTCCCACATAGCTGGAAATAGTTCCAGATAATTCACATATTTTTCTAATTTAGTGAAATGAATCTGGCTGGGATCTGGTCATGGCTTGGCGGTTGATGATCTTGCAGTGCCTGAAAATAGTTGTTCTTAGCTGAATGCTCATAGCAGAAACTTTCCCCTGTGGATAAAGAAGATATGTGACATTGAGTTTATTTTCTGGAGGCTAATCTTAAATAAACCTGTGATTACAGCACCACAGACTAATCTTGCTGGAAGGAACTTCAGGGACACCAACCTGTCACAAGTGCTGAACATCAAAGATGAGAAGTGTCTTGTCATAGGCACTTATGACTCATAGGTCTTCCTAATAACCCAGGAGAACTGAAATTCGGCTCCGTGGGCTCACATCTGCTCTGGTCTCTTCTTCTTCCTTATTCTTAAAAGCAGGAGCCCTTCTTCTGTGGCCTCTTCTCCACCCCACCCAGAACCTTGTAAATAGACAATAGGGGTTAGTTGGGTTCCCAGGTTTTCCCATAGTAAACTTTTGATAGCATTATAACATTGCTTTCCTTTTTTTCTTTTAGCAATAGGTGAATATGAAGACCTCAGAGCAGAGAACCAGAAGACAAAGGAGAAGGTTTGTACTTTACCCTTTCTTTCCTCTCTTACTTGTGTAAAAGCCTAGACAGCATGGTGCATTGTTCTGCCACCAATTTCAGTTAAATGTGAATGAGAGTGGTTTTTAAAATTTCTTTTCTCCTGCATGTGTGGTTCAGGCTAATATCAACTCCAGGCTCCAGATGGTAAAGAATAGCAGGCATGCCACAGTGGGCGCTGCTCTGGGAGATTAACTACACGGCTAAATGTGCAGCAAGGCACCAAGCCAAGCAACTCAAGCCCCCAAGAATTGTACTTTTTCCAGCAGTCAGATTTGGGATTCTAGTGATGGAATTGAAGGCCTGAGACATTTACCTTTTGGGTTGAGACATATTAGATCTGGAGAGAACTCTTTGGAATTAGTCATTGGTGTTTAGCTCAGATGCTTCCCTAAACCCTTTGTATGTTTGCTTCCTCTAAGTATATGAATAATCTATTGGAAGTTGAAAAACACCCAATGTGAAGATGGTGAAGCGTGGTGAATATTTTCCTGGGCTCTGGCAGTTTTATTTTTTAACGGTTAAATAATTAAATTCTCCTTACCTTTATGTCTCTGGACATATCCATTTAAGATTCATGAGTGTTCTGTTTTGTTTTGTTTGGTTTTGCTGTACGTGGGCCTCTCACTGCTGTGGCCTCTCCTGTTGCGGAGCACAGACTCCGGACGGACGCGCAGGCTCAGCGGCCATGGCTTACGGGCCCAGCCGCTCCACGGCATGTGGGATCCTCCCAGGCCGGGGCACGAACCCGTGTCACCTAGCATCAGCAGGCGGACTCTCAACCACTGTGCCACCATGAGTGTTTTTTTAATATATATCTTTTTTTCCCTATAAGTTTAGGGAAGGGACATACAGAAGGGAAGGCTAAAGAAAGTAGAGGGACTGAGTAGAAAATGAAAAGGAGAGAGAGGGGGAACTGTCCATTATTGTTATTTAGATATAAATGAAACTTATTTTAAAAATTTAAAATTTCTATTTTTAGAAATTTGTTTGATAGACCAGATATTTCAAAGCATAACATCCATGGTGGAAAATTAATAAGACAGGTCCTTCGTGGTTATGAAAGAAGGTACACATCATTATGCAACCTTGTCTTTAAAATTTCAGAGTAAGAAATGTAATGAAAATTGGCAGTGAGCTAAATATTTGTAAAACTTGTGGCACGTTTGTGGATATTTATTGAACTCTTAAAAATCATATTTAACTTTTTTACTCGTATTAATTTGCTACCTATATAGATGTTGGTGTGGTGGTATTAATGGTAAGTCCTCTAGTTCAAAGCACATTATAATAGATTTTTAGATTGTTATTTTTCACCCACGTTTCATGCTCCTTTGCTCATTTGTAAATAAATCTTTGGTTTATTTTTGAAATAAAATTTTTATTTAAAAATTTATTTATATTTGAAATTTTAAGTATCTTCCCTTACTTTCACTAGGCAATTCAGGGAATGGTGGGGGTGGGGTGATGAGAATATCTGTGATAGAAGGTGGCTGGTACATGCGTCTCTAATATGGTAAGGAGGTCACAGAAAACAGTTTGACAAGATTTCTCATTCTAACATAACCACACAAAATCACAGATGTCCCGAGGATGCCAGCAGGTGGGGAGTATATGCTTAGATCTTGGGTCCCTGTTGTCCCATAATTTTAAAGCAAAGCTAATGGGTGAAGCTTATGCCAGATAGCTTGAGCCTTCTTCCGTAAGATACCCAGCCATCTTCCAGCTCTAGGAGAAGGAGCCAAGACGTTATCAGTCAATTGAGTCTCTTCCATATATGTTCCTGGTCCAAGGGGGGAAGAGCAAAACAAGTTGGAAGGGTTAATTCAGGAGAACTCCTTGGTTTAACCTGGAAGATAGGAGGAGGGAAAGCAAACAAGTGTCTTCATTTGATGAAGAAAGAAGGATATAGAAGAATGTGAATAACATAAGAGGAAAAAGAGTAAATTTTTTGTTTTCTCTTATCCTTCTTTAATCCTTGCTTACTTGTAGACCTAGCATTGCCCTAAAGATAGTAGATGTTTTATAAACATCCGTTATTAGTGATGATGATGGTTGTTTAACTGCGAGCCACTTCCTGCAGTGAGTTTTTATGTGAACCATCTGTTATACAAGTGAATTGTAGGTAAGATGCATTTGGCAAAACAAGGATTAAAAATTACCTTAGCCCATTACCTGTTTACATGTTTCTCTACACAGAGTATGTCCTGATACTTTTGTAACATCTGTATTGATGTGCTTCTGTACTTATTCTTTAAAAATAACTATTAACAGAAATGGGAAGAAAAGAAATGAAAGCAATATGGAATGCTGTGTGGTTGGGTAAAACAAAATAGGATGGTTTTAAGTTTACCGCACTCTGTTTATCTTGTGTTAAAAGACTAGTAGGCTTATTACTGCAGATTTTTCCCCGAAATGGGGGCTGTATTACAAAGGAGGGAAGCCTATAATAAAAGCCTTTTTAATACAGCACAGAATGAGTAAAAGCAGCTTTAGTTCTGGAGGTGGTAAATGGAGAACACCATTTTCTCTGGCAAAGCACTCTCTGTGCCTGGCTGTGTGAGCTTTGTCCAGTCCCCATCAGCAAATATTCATGGCCATTCTTACCTCGTGACCCCAAACGAGTTCAGTTAAATCAGTCAAGGATAGGAATCTAAAGTAAGAGTCTTTTGCCATAGTTAATTTGATGTGGGGAAATTTTGCAGAAGTGTAAGCGACCAGAAAAATAAATGTCAAGTTTTTTCCTTCTGTGTGTCCACATTAAGTCTAAACATCTTTGTTGTCAGGTCATGAACCTTATCAATGGGAAGAGACAGTGGGTGTGATTCCTTTGGGTAGATCTTTTTATGCCCTGTTTAGAATCTTCTCTGTTGAGACAAGTGGTAGGACATGAATTTCCTCAGAACAGGTGGTTGCTTAAGAGACTGTTTTTTTAAGAAGCTACTGTGGGTCATGTACATTCCCTTATCTCCCTTATCTGATGCTCCAAACAACCCTGTGCCAGCTCTATTTCACAGAAAACAGGACCTCAGGGCTTAACAGAGTCTAGATTCAGACAGGGTATTCTAACCAAAAATACTAAGTTTGAAGCAGGTAAACCTAGGGGATCTAATTGACTTTTTCCCCAAAGGTCTTGGTTTTATTCTTAATTTTTTATTGTTAGCCCATGAGTTTTCCACAACAAATTATCAGACTCAATACTTTTCTGGATCATTTGTCTTCATCATCTATTGGTTTGTATTTAAAAACTGAAAGTTAAATATCAAATCAGTCTTACATCAGAAAAATTCTCAGCGTGCGTGTGCCTCTGTGTGTTTGTGTGTGTGCGTGCGTGCACATGTGTATAGATTCTGACATAATGCATTCCGAGGGTAAGAGTAGGAGATTTGGGAGGGTGGGCCAGTGTTTTAATGATCTTTTCCTTTGCAGTTCTCCCTTTTTAAGAACAATATAATGCTGATCATTTTGTGGTTTTTATCAGTGTCTT
Organism: Neophocaena asiaeorientalis asiaeorientalis; assembly: GCF_003031525.2. Classification (NCBI taxonomy): domain Eukaryota; kingdom Metazoa; phylum Chordata; class Mammalia; order Artiodactyla; family Phocoenidae; genus Neophocaena; species Neophocaena asiaeorientalis. The sequence continues at coordinate 7,090,703 of NW_020174301.1, read as the reverse complement.
TGAGGATGGAATCAGGATCTGAGTTGATAAGGAAAACTTTGCTGAATGCCTTCTGAGTACTGGGATATAAAGAAAAATATACGAAGGTCCCACTCTAGAATAAAACTACTCTAATGAGGGACGCAGGCAAATTGACAAATAACTGTGATAAATTGTACATATAAGTGAATGCTTAGAGTTTAGGGGTGGGATGGGAAAAGAACAAAAAGACAAGGTTCCTACTCAATTCCGTGTGACTAACTCTTATCTCTTAATGCTTGGATTAAATGTGGCTTACTTTTTTTCTTTCTCTCACAAGCAGAATTGTCGCCTCTTTGTAATGAAACATCTGTATATTTCTTATGCACTTACCACATTTTATCAACCAAAATTCATTATCAAAATATTATATAGGGTACATGTAAGATATCTGGGTTGGATTAAACTGTAAAAGCTTCAGTTTTGTTTTTTTTAGACATCAAGATAGGTGGAGATTATGGAAAGGGTGCTACTTATTTTTTGCCCAGTTTCTAAATAGCATTATCAACAATATGTTAAAAAGTGAGAAGGCCTATCACATTGAAGTCAACAACCCTTCCAAATTATTTTTGGGGTAAAGAAAAATAGAGGACTTGTATATTTTGAAGTCAACCAAATGAAGTTTTACTCTGCTTGTGAAGCAATCATCATATTTAAATATGTTAGTCATGCTTCTACAATTGAAGGGCATTCTCTTATGACTCATTCAGGATCTTTGTCATAGCTGTTTGTGGTTTTTTTCCTATATGGTGGGGGCAAAGCTTTTTTGAGCTTTTAATGGAATAGCTTTCACATTTCTCAGAGTGGTGGGGGCAGTGTGGAGTGTGCATAAAAAGAAGGAAATCTGTAGAATAGAAGAATGTCTGCCTTTGAACAGTAAGTATTTATGTTTAATTCTATGTTCCGAGATCGAGTTTTGAAATGAATAAATGTTTAAGTGGCTGATTAGAAGTCGTTTGGGTGAGCTACTGTAACACTGCATCAGGCGGTTCTGTCAGCTTGCCAGGAACAATGAATGAAAAGGGAATGAGACAGACACTTTCCAAGACTTAGGTTTCAAGAAGCAAGATAGATGATACTGTTTGCATCTTGGCTCAGTTGTCTATTGTTAAAATTTCTTCATCTTTTGTAAATTTCAGAGGTGAAGGTCCCAAAGTATTTTATTTAAAAAAAATCAGTAAAGAAGCCACTTTAAAGAGCAAGATATGCATCCATTATGCTAACTGTTCATGCATAATACATTCACATACATGCAGTTTCTTTAGAGCAGAGTGGCAAGTGGTTGTGCCAGAGAAAAAGTAATTACTTAGCAGTTTGAAAGTGAAAATGAGTCTCTTATTAACAGCAATCTATCCAGAAACAAAGAGCAAGGATCTCTGTTCTGATGACATGTGTTTCCATCTAACACACAATACCTAGAATTTGGAGAATGCTGTAAGACAGCTTTAGGGGACAGTTACTACTTTATTGCCTGTGAAAATTGGAGGGAAAGAACTTTGAATTGGAAGAAAGAACACTACCAAAAGAGAAAGAGAGTGAAAAGAATTCCATCCTAGTGGGAATGATTTAATTTATTGTGTTCTTTAAGGATAAGCACAGCTGAGTTCTAGCCAAACTTACAGAGGTGGAACAATAGAATTGTTAATTTTTACTAAAAATGATTTGATGGTCCTCGAACTGCATCACCAAATATTCTAAAACAGGTAAATATGGACAATTCTGATGCTTTGCCTGTTTAAACTTTTAAATATTGTAACTGGACATAAAAGGAATGAAGTTCAAGACAAATAAGTAAAAAATGGTGTGGAGTTGAGACCTTTTCAGACTTAATGTTGTAGCCTCTGCTGTATGTTCCTGTAGTGCAGTACTTCTCTCATTATGGCAAGTGTTCTTATAAATTGCTTGTTTCACTGTTGATCTTTCTTGGTTGATCATAACTTTTGTGAGAGCACATTGCCTATTATGTTCCCCACTGTATTTTCTCTGCTTAACATAGAACCTGTTTGAATAATTTGTTCAATACTTGGAGGAAGGAAATAAAGGCATTCAGTGATTACAGTAGATGCCTGCTTAGAAGTCTAATTCAGTCAACTGTATGGTAGTTGTCTTTGTGTAGATTGCCTACTCTGTTGCTGTCCTGTGTATGCAGTGCATGTGTGTACTTCTTGGGCCCCACACTGGCCTTTCTGTAGGCTGGCAACTCTTTGTTGCATTTGTGTGTCATGGAGATAAAAATGAATGTTTATGTTAGTGGAAGTTAGACATAATTCAGAATATTGGGGGTTTTCTTGCATAAAATATACACACAGCAAAATATAAAGATATCTTAGTACCTACAATTATCTGTGCTTCTGCTGAGCCCCATTAAGCAGACATTTTAGTACAAACAGCAGTTGGATGATATGCGAGGCAGAAAGAACAGAGCTGCCCATTTCGGTCAGGGATAGGGGAATACCAATACACACTGGAAAGACTTTCCTTCACAAATCAGTCTGCCAATGCTTTGAGATGCTGGTTTAGTTTCAGAAGCCAGGTATCTGCCTGGATGAGCCTCAAGGAAGAGTTCTGGAAAACAGCCAGGGCTTCTAATATGAAGAGCTTTCAAAAGCAGCAAGGCTAACGTCCTGCCAATTCACCACTTCATGAAGAGCCAAAATAGAGACTCTAGAATTGATGTAATGTGATCCAACTTGCTTAAACCAGCCAGCACTCGTGCTGCTGGGTTCTACTCCAGCCTTGAGCTACAGAGAATCGTTGAGCATCGTAATTAAGGGACGTGGGCCCAAGAACATCTGTTGCTATTGCAGAGTCTTCACGAGCAATTCTCACACAAAAAGAAGCAGTTTCTACAAATGATGCAGCTGCGTGAGCAGGAGAGAGGAAGGGGTAGGATGGGTGAGGGGCTTCTGTGGGATGTAAAGATACAACGTTCTTCCAAAAAGGCCCGGAATCTTTGCTACTTTCTCTCTGTTGGTAGATCGAGAGAAAGGTTACAAGATATTTTTCTGGGTTCATCTAAAATGATGAAATAAGTAGATGTTTGGATTTCTGCTTAGTAAACGTGTACGTCCTTCATATTTTGCTCAGCTCTGGTTGGAATAAATAAGTTGCTTTTGCAGCATGTGTAAATCCCCGCCCCCCACAATACACACCCCTTTCAGTATCCATAGCAGATGGTAAATTCTGTGGCTGCCAGTTCTATCATAATATGGTTGCAGAAAATAGAAAGCACAGCAACATGAAGACCTCTGATAGAACACAGCTGGTGTTGGGAGACTGCTTCTGAATCTGCTGGTGATGACTATAGAGTTAGTGTGAAAGCACATAGCTGGACTGTAGAAACTTGTTACTTGAATGTTGGGATGAGACTGTGATGTTGAGACCTGTTATTAACCAAAGCATGTCTACCTGGGCCTTACGAGCGAAGAGCATGGGCCATGGGTGGGCAGACTGGCAGGGTGGTGGGGAAGTACAAGGGGAACAGGTACCACATTCTAGAAAATGAGAGGAGCGTTCCTGAAACAGCTGGCTAGCACGCTCATGAAGTTAGGTGTTACACTATCTGGTGGGGGAAGGATCTCATAAACGTATTTGAGAATCCAGGACTCTATAGAGTGTTTAGAATTTTAAACACCAAAAGACAATAAATACAATTTACATGTGAAGTTGGGACTAGAAACTGTATTAGACAGAATTACCTTTTTACAGAAGTTAAATTGACACAAGAAAACTTCAATGAAAGGATATGGCTTTTCCTTTAGAAAATGGTCCTGCCTGACCCCTCTTGTGGAGGGTGTAGGTCAGTATTTAGTAAATAGCTTTGCTAGTTTAACACCGTGTACTCGTTTCATGTACTCTAGCCAGAATGGATTTACCCAAATGAACAGAGATAGGTTTTTAAAACTAAAGCTTTTAGAAAGTTTCAGTTCCTGAGAGACTGACGTACAAAACTGAACTGCTTTCTTAATTTTTTTATTTTAAAAATATTTTAAAAGCATAGAAAAGGGCGGAGAATAATATAACAAATACACACCTCACAGAATTAGCTTATTTTTTTTTGAAATTTAAAAAGAAAAAAGAATGCTACAGATAAAATTGAAGGTCCTTTGTGTCACCCAGCCCTAGACCCCTTCCCCTCCCTATCTTTTAAGAGGCAGCTACTGTTACGTATTTTGTGTGTATCCTTCTAGTTCATGTTTTTATGTTTTTATATATACCATATGTATTGGGAAATATACAGATACAATATAAATAAAGTGTTTTTGTGTGCTTAAGGTATCATTTGATATATATTCTATAATTCCTTTTACTCAACATTATGGTTTCTGAGGTTTATCTATGTTGATACATTTAACTTCAGTTTATTCATTTTCATTTATAGTGTATTATATGGATATACCATGATTTATTGTTATTATAAATGCAGAACATGTTTGTATAGATCATTTTGTACACATTGCTAGAGATTCTAGAATCTAGAAGTAGAATTGCTGAGTCATAGGGTATGTACAATTCCAATTTTGTTAGTTTATTTCCAAAAGTAGTTATGCTAGTTGACATTTCATCTGCAGTATGTGAGAGTATCCTACATCTGATCCCAGACTTTTCCAGTTTTTGCCAGTCTATTAGATGAGAATATCACTTACTATTTTAATTTGGGTTTTCCCAATTATCAGTGGCATCATAATTTTTTAGCCATTGACATTTGGAAATAAAAATATCCAAAGGTGTGAAATCCCAAAAAACATATCCCAGATGTGTTTTTCTGACATGGTAGTATTAAAATATAACTTTGTTCATATGGTCCTCTTAGTATAATAGTACTCCCACACAATTAAAATTTTAATTATCATTCTAATAGCTAAAATCACTTTTTAAAGTTTTAGATATTTTTGATGAAAATCTTCCTAAAATGTGTTTTACTTCCTATTTTGTGAAAATCGGGGTGAATTGAATTCAGTGCTCATAATGAATGTTAGGTTTTTAAAAAATTCATTAATGTCTACAGAGCCAGTTTAGATACTTGTTTCTGTACCTGATACCCTAAAAGATCCTCATGCTTTAATAAGTTATTTTTGCCTTCCCTCCTTTTAATTTGCTACCTTTTTCTATTCAGAATTCTAAGGATACATGGATGGTTTTTTCTTGAGTGAGAGAGTGCATGGGAAGTTGGGCAGCAGTTTGCCTCCAGGCAGTGGTCACTTCCAGTGTGCCCCCAGGGTTCTGGATAATTGAAACTGCGCAGTTTCAGGAATCTGACCTGCGGATGAGTGGGGTTTTTACTGTGTCAGCAAAATACCTACTTAAAAAGAGGCACAAATATTCTCTTAAAGAATGAATACATTTTAACTCAAGGATGTTAAATTGGTCTGTTACTGAAGAGATAATGAGCCTGGAAGGTGACTCATTATCTTAGAACGTCTGAGAAAATTGGCCAGATACAAGTGTTACAAATATCATGCTGGTGAGCAGTAACAAATACCGTGTGGCCATTCATGCCTTTTTTTCCCTTCGTATATTTTTTTTCTTTTTAAAATTATTCTATTTTTCTTCTTTTTTATTGAACTATAGTTGATTTACAATATTGTGTTAATTTTATGTGTAGAGCAGAGTGATTCTGTTGTATGTGTGTGTGTATTCTTTTCCATTAGGTTATTACAAGATGTTGAATATAGTTCCCTGCGCTATACAGTAAATCCTTGTTGTTTATCTATTTTATATATAGTGATATGTATCTGTTAATCCCGTACTCCTAATTTATCTCCGCCCTCTCCCTTTTGGTAACCGTAAGTTTGTTTTCTATGTCTGTGTGTCTGTTTCTGTTTTGTAAATAAGTTCATTTGTATTATTTTTTAGATTCCACATATAAGTGATATCATATATTTATCTCTGTCTGACTTACTTCACTTGGTATAGGAATCCCTAGGTCCATCCATATTGCTGCAAATGGCACTATTTCTTTTTTATGGCTGAATGATATTCCATGGTATACATATCACATATCTTCTATATCCATTCATCTGTTGATGGACACTTAGGTTGCTTCCATGTCTTAGCGATTGTACATAGTGCTGTTATGAACACTGGGGGTGCATGTATCTTTTTGAATTAGAGTTTTTGTCTTTTCTGGATATATCATTAATGCTTTTTTAAGATTTTTATTTTTTGTTTTCATAAAATTGTTTATGTTTGCTCTTTCTTGTCTTTCCAAACTTATGATATAAAGTTAACATTTCTGTTTTTTTCTCATTTCAGTGTGACAAAATTAGGCAAGAACGAGATGAAGCGGTTAAAAAACTGGAGGAATTTCAGAAAAGTATGTAAGCATTTCAGTGGAATTGTTCTAACACATACAACTGTGCTTTGGGATTATGTGGGTAGACGTGTACCCTGTGTTTAGTTGCTGATGCATTGGGCATCCAAGAAAGGAAGAATTGTCTTCCTATTTGCCCAGAAAGTGCTCTGGCATTACTGTGATTTTTAAAGAAATGGATTGAGCATTATTGTTTCATAAGTATGTTATTTATATATATATATAAAACACAGTTTGTGCTTGTTATAAAAAATTTTACTATACAGAACAGTTAAAAGAGAGCAAATTTGTTATCTTCACTCTTTGAGAAAAGCCAACATTAGTATTTTATAGTCTTCCTTTCCTGATCTTTTATCTGTGAAATATATGTATCAACAAAAAATACAGTCATGCTTTGCATTCAGTTTTATAGCCTACTCTTTTCAGTAAACAGTATATTATAGTCATCTTTGCATGTCAGTAGAGATATGTATATCAGTTTTTAGTGTTGCCCATAGTATTCTATTATATGATAGTACCGTAATTTATTTAAACAATTCTTCAGTGATAGATGGATTATTTCTGGTTTTTAGTAATTATCAATAATGCCATGACAAGTATTCTTATACATACATTTTTACAGTGGTCTGGTTAGTTCCTTAGGTTAATTTATGGAAAAGGAATTCTAGGTTTACAGAACTATACATTTTTAGGAGTTTGAATGGTTGAAATAGCCCTCTCACCAAGGAAAGTTATATTCCCACAAAAGCTTTAATAATCTTCTTAATTTTTGCTATGTTATTTTTTATGTGATGTAAATCTGTTATTACTTCATCCCCTAAAATAGAACATATCTGATCACACTCAGAAGGATCAGAAGGAAATAAGTCACGGGAAAGGGCCAGACCTTAGCAGGGAGAGTGACCCTCCCCCTTAGAAGCAGGGCCTTTGTCCATCCTTCTGCAGATGCCGTGTTAGTCAGGTTGTTTGATTATATCATAAAGCGTTGACTTGGTAACTACACCGCAAAGCATTTTATTCTTGCTGAAGGTAAAGCAGCTATAAAAATGCAGCATTATAGTGAAATTTCAATAGCCAGTTTATTTCAGGTATCTGGCTGTAACGAGGAAAACCAAAAGGGAATATTGTTGATAAAACCTATCTTTGGTGGCCAATATGCTATGACAGAACTTTTTTATCTGTGAATGTGTGGATTGTAGCTGTTTAGGACCTTCTCCTTCCCTAATGCAGGATTAATGGGACATTCTTACACTTGAACTGACACTGGGTTACAGCTTCAAGAGTTACACCATTGACATAGTTACCAGTTAATGTGTTTGAATTAGTTATTGATATTGGATTGGCATACTCTGTGCAGTGGGAATAGTTCGAATTCTTATGGTTGGAGTTATAAAATGTTTTGGTCCAGGTAGGTAGTAGGGATTTTACCTCTTGCATTATGCAGAAATGGAAGCAACTTCCTACCAAATCAGTCTACCTTTAGAGTAACATGTGAACTTTGCTTTCATCTACCATTTCTCTTTTCCATTTCTCTTCCTCTAAATACCTTTGATAGTTTTAAAAATTTACATTTTTCCTTATGAGCAACTCAAAGCTTGAAAGAAATCATCTTTATTGTTGTTTTCATTCAGTTTTTACCTTTACTACATCAACCTAATTTAAGTTTGGATGGCAGGAAAACAGAGTATTAACTCTTCACTCAGTCTCAAAAGAACAGAAAATGGAGACTAAGAAAACTTTAAATATTTGTTTAAAAATTGAGTTAAATGGTTCACGACTTTAGAACATAGAGTAGAATTTCAGATTTGGAAGGGAATGAGGCAGTTTTCACCAGTAAAAAGCACCATTTGGTGTGAATCCCTATAGCCCTGAGCAATTCCTTCATTAGTAAAAATGGAATAGATGACCCTACCTTATAGGCTGTTCGAGGATTAAATGAGATAATCCATGTAAAAAGTGCTGAACACAGTGCTTGGCACTATAGTAAGTGCTCAATAAATACTAGTTGCGGGCTTCCCTGGTGGCGCAGTCATTGAGAGTCCGCCTGCCGATGCAGGGGACACGGGTTCGTTCCCCAGTCTGGGAAGATCCCACATGCCGCGGAGCGGCTGGGCCCGTGAGCCATGGCCGCTGAGCCTGCGCGTCCGGAGCCTGTGCTCCGCAACAGGAGAGGCCACAACAGTGAGAGGCCCGTGTACTGCAAAAAAACAAAAAAAAAACTAGTTGCTGCTACCACCATCTCATTTACTGCACCATCCAGGGCTTGACTGCCCTTCAGTATTATGAGTTTGTTTCATTTACCATTCATGAATTAGTTTCTGAACACCAGTCTCCACATTTGGACAGCTCCAGGGGAAGGTTTCTTTTGGTACTAAGTTGAAATCTGCCTTCCTGTAATGTTTACCTAGTTCTAGTTCTGGTTCTCCAGGTGTAGGAAGAGCAGCCGAATGAGGGTCAGGAAGAGCTTTGTTAGGCTGTTGGGATCAACTCTTCCTAGCTTGGCATACTTGTCGTAGCTGGTTTTGCCCATATTTCCGTGTGATTCTTGGCCCTCTGCCAGCTCTTCCCGAGCCTTTCTCCTGTCTTTCTGGACGGAGTACACCATTGACTGCATAGTAAAGCCATGTTGCCCAGAAAGACAGATTTCTGTGAAAGTGAAAGTAAGTAAAGTTCTTTCATGTCTTTTAGGCCACAACACTAGATCCCCTGCTCTGTTTTAGCGCCTACCAATTTTCCTGCATACCTGCTAGCTTTCATGGCTGTTTTCTCACTACGTGAAAACCTTTCTAAGTAATCTGATATTGCACGAGAACTTATGGTATGTTTGCCACGTATACTTTAGAGATATCCTGCATGTAAATATTGCTGAGAGTTGGCTGGATGGAGAGGAGTTTTGCTCAAGAAGCAGCATCATTGGTGATGTCATTTTTAAATATGAGGAATTAGAAAAGAACATAGAAAATTGAAGTCATCTAGAAATAGCTTTAGGTGGCCTTTACCAGTTAGAACTCTGTAATCTGGGATATGTTCCTTAACTTCTCTGGGCCTCAGTGTTCTCAAATACAAAATTGCTATAATAATACCTACTTCCTAAGATGGTTGTGAGGATTTACGAGTGGACACACGTAAAGGGGTTTAGCACACGACAGAAACATAGTTGGCCTGATAAACAATGATAGTGGTTGTTTCCTAAGCAGTTCTGTACTACAGAGAACATTCCTGTAAAAAGGTATTCACACGTGAACTTAGGCCTGAGACATTTTTTCAGTCATCAGACAAACACAAGTATGAATAACTGCTTTGTACATAGCATTGTGCTAGGTGCAAGAGAGTCAGCCATGAGTGAAGAAAGTCTCTGCTGATGCTCAGTTAGTAGAAGACAAAACAAGTTAAAAGAACCCCAGTTCCCCTACAGTGTGATGTATTCTATGATGGCAAGTATGTAACAATGTTTTGGGGTCATAGAACAGGAGAGATAGACTTTGCTAATTCAACTAGACTGATAGAAGCAATAATTGATACTCCTTTAGGGTATACTTCTGAGTTCCCAGAGTCATTAAGAAAAACTTTTATTATGGAAAGTGTCAAGCTTGTACAAAGTGAGAAAAAGTATAATGAACCCCCATGTACCCATCACATAGCTTCAGAAGTTGTCTTCTTGGGCTTCCCTGGTGGTGCAGTGGTTGAAAGTCTGCCTGCCGATGCAGGGGTACATGGGTTCGTGCCCCGGTCTGGGAAGATCCCACATGCCGCGGAGCGGCTGGGCCTGTGAGCCATGGCCGCTGAGCCTGCGCGTCCGGAGCCTGTACACTGCAATGGGAGACACCACAACAGTGAGAGGCCCGCATACCCAAAAAAAAAAAAAAAGAAGTTGTCTTCTTCTATGCATCCATATACTTACTGTC
>NW_020174301.1:7060467-7077967 GCF_003031525.2 Neophocaena asiaeorientalis asiaeorientalis | reverse complement strand
AAGTCTGAAAATTGCTATTTTTGAAACATTGGTTAAATATCAAGTAAAATTTTATGTTTCTTTTGATCTTCCTGACAGTCTGTGATGTAAGAAGCAATTCATTAGCATCTACTTTCATCATCATGTAGTACATAAATCTCGTTGCTATACTTTTTTGCCCTGGAGTTTCTTAAATACTTTGTCAGTAATAAAGACTACTATTGAAATACTTAACTTAGTTAAGCTGCCATGTTGTTATTCCACATAGGAGATCAACGTAAGATTTATTTTTAAACATTTCTCTTTAGCTAATTTTCCTTGGTAGGCGCATGGGTTACATCCTGCTAGGAAAAGGAAATCATGTTTGCCCCTTTTAATGTAAGAGAGGTTCTTTTGTTTAAATTAGCAGACATGTCTGTGGTTATGTATACAGCTACATAGAAAAGAGACACTTAAAAAATCCTCAATAGCTTTCTCAAAATGTGTGTAATAGCGATAAAAGTTCTTCGTTGTCTTCGTTTCTCTTTCTACATTCAAATATTAGCTAATATTTAATCAGGGCAGCGTCTTAAACGCTTTTTTTTTCATGATAGCTAAAGATCTGGCTAGCTAAAGAATTGCAGTATTCTTAATCATGGGACAAGATGTGTGGGCTTCTGGAATAGCTGACTAATCTCTGAATGCTGAGACTTTTTCCCCCTCATTCCTAGTTTCTCACATGGTTATAGAGGAAGTGAATTTTATGCAGAACCATCTTGAAATAGAGAAGACTTGTCGAGAAAGTGCTGAAGCTTTGGCAACAAAGGTGAGACATTTCAAATAAAGGAATTCTACCTGAGCTTTTAAATTTCAACTTGCTTTTCCAAACAGTGGCCTCTGTCCTTTTCTGCTTTTCTAGTTCTCTAATCAGTTGTCTGCTCTCCTGATCCTCATCAGAGGTCTCAGAATCCTGGAATATGATTATGTAAATATCTGTCTTAATGCAAAGATTATTTTGATTGTTAAAAAAAAAAAAGTATTTGTGTGTGTGTATTTCAGCATTTGTGGTTTTTGCCTGTGAAAATGGTCCCAGAGTGATCTGTTGAACTCAACTTTCCAAATGTCTGCATTTGGTTAAAATGCTAACCAAGTTTGAAACTAACCTAGAGTGACATGAAAGAGCAATGAGTGTTTCCTGTTTGAATCAGATGAAAAAGTCAGCCTCAGACCTTAGAGTTCAGGTGATTATTTTTGAAAGCAAAGTGAGGGCCTGCTAAGGGTGACCTCCAGTGCTCCACTGATTGCTTCTAGCTGATGAATTTACCAAGTGTGTAATTTTCTATATTCTGTCTCATCAGAAGTACATTATTATTATAGAATGTTTTTAATCTCTGTCTTATGTATTTTGAGTTGGGTAAAATGCATCTGAACCACTTCATCAGAAAATGGATTACAGCAATTTTCAGCCAAATTTCATTAGTGTTGCTGGTTTTGTTTCTTTCCCCTCTCCCCCATCACCTACATCCAGAGTATTCCTTTGGATGCAACTGAAATTCTGAAGATCAATAAGTCAGTCAGTTTAATTTGTATGCATTAGCAGTATGCTTGCTAGAGGTATTTGCTTAATTGTTTGCATAACAGCACTACATTAGAATTCATAAGATATGCAGGCAGAACCTAACTAAGAATATAAGTATGTGTATATAGCTTCTTTTCTGTTATTTGTCTGAGAATATATAGCAATAGAGGCCATTGCTTTAAAAGCAACGATAACATGGGTGCTCTCATATCATTTCTATTCTCTATATCACTAGAGTTCACTGGTTGATAATACTGTTGGAATTCTCTTTTCATTTCCTTTACTTTTGGACCAAGTAGAAAAAATGTATTCAGAGCATACTAGTTGTTCTGAATCTTGTAGTGGCTAAGGATAGTTTCTGTATTTTTCTCTTGTTATTAACAAGTATCCCTGTTGCAATAGGACATCCAAAGTGAGAGCACTGGCTACCTCTCAGGACTGGCAGTTTATGGAAAACAGTGGTTTGGGAGGCAGTATGTACAGGTTTTATTCCTAATTGTATAATTTTGGACATATGTGACTTTGGCCAAGTTAGTTCTGTTCCCTGGACTGCCATTATCTCATCTTAAATGACAGGATGAACTAGAATTAGGACTAAAGTGAGAATGGGACGGACTTTCTTTATGATGACTTTAATCATTGGTCCCCTTAAAAAATTATTTTATTGCTATTCCCCCCTTTTTTATTTAACAGTTGATTTTGAGCAAGAGAATTCACCTCTCTAACCTGCAATTATCATGTCATAATTGTCAGGGTAGACCAGGGTTGATTTCTTAAGAATACCCCAGACCCACTGATTCTGGGAGTATGGCCCAGACATGTGAATGTTGAAAAAGCTGCCAGGTGACTGTTATATTCATCCCTGCTTATGAACCAGTGTGTTACTAATCTCTAGGGTCATTTTTACAATTTAGTATTGACAATAGGATCCTTAACTTATAGTTTGTCTTCTATTCTTTAAGAAGCTCTTTTGGAAATGGACTTACGGTTTGTTTTTGAGGATACAGTGTGAACTCAGGAACTTTAGGATAAAAAACAAACCAAAAATACCCTATTCAATTAAATGCTGTAGATATGCTCATTGGATGTGGAAGATACTACAGCTTTGAATGCAAAGTTTGGAAACTTCATTATATGTGTGATCAATAAATGAAAGTAGCACATCCTGATTTAAGTATTAATTGTCATTTTTGGAAGCAGTTTTCATTTTCTAAGCAGCAGAGTTTCTGTAAATTCTTATTTTTCTAAAGTGTTTGCTCTCAAATTAATGACAAATGGAATGTTTCTTATGATACAATTTCTTATAACATCTTTATTGGAGTACAATTGCTTTACAATGTTGTGTTAGTTTCTGCTGTATAACAAAGTGAATCAGCTATATGTATACATATATCCCCTCCCTCTTGCATCTCCCTTCCACCCTCCCTATCCCACCCCTCTAGGTGGTCACAAAGCAGGAGCTGATCTCCCTGTGCTATGCAGCTGCTTCCCACTATTCCCACTATCTATTTTACATACGGTACTGTATATATGTTAATGCTACTCTCTCATTTCGTCCCAGCTCACCCTTCCCCCTCCCCTTGTCAAGTCCATTCTCTGTGTCTGCGTCTTTATTCCTATTCTGCCCCTAAGTTCATGAGAACCTTTTTTTTTTTTTCGAGTCCATATATATGTATTAGCATATGGTATTTGTTTTTCTCTTTCTGACTTCACTTTGTATGACAGACTCTAGGTCCATCCACCTCACTACAAATAACTCAATTTCGTTTCTTTTTATGGCTGAGTAATATTCCATTGTATATATGTGCCACATCTTCTTTATCCATGAATCTGTCGATGGATGCTTAGGTTGCTTCCATATCCTGGCTATTGTAAACAGTGCTGCGATGAACATTGTGGTACATGACTCTTTTTGAATTATGGTTTTCTCAGGGTATATGCCCAGTAGTGGGATTGCTGGGTCATATGGTAGTTCTGTTTTCAGTTTTTTAAGGAACCTCCATACTGTTCTCCATAGTGGCTGTATCAATTTACATTCCCACCAACAGTGCAAGAGGGTTCCCTTTTCTCCACACCTTCTCCAGGATTTATTGTTTGTAGGTTTTTAAATGATGGCTATTCTGACCGGTGTGAGGTGATACCTCATTGTAGTTTTGATTTGCATTTCTCTAATGATTAGTGATGTTGAGCATTCTTTCATGTGTGTGTTGGCAACCTGTATATCTTCTTTGGGGAAATGTCTGTTTAGATCTTCTGCCCTTTTTTGGATTGGGTTGTTTTTTTTTGATGTTGAGCTGTATGAGCTGCGTGTATATTTTGGAGATGAATCCTTTGTCAGTTGCTTCATTTGCAAATATTTTCTCCCATTCTGAGGGTTGTCTTTTTGTCTTGTTTATGGTTTCCTTTGCTGTGCAAAAGCTTTTAAGTTTCATTAGGTCCCATTTGTTTATTTTTGTTTTTATTTCCATTTCTCTAGGAGGTGGGTCAGAAATACAATTTGACTACATCATTTCCTTAAAAGCAAGTGTGGATGCTTTCCTTTGCTAAAATGTGAAAGTTAAATTGATAATTATAGACCAGTTATTTAAATCGTATGATCCAAGTCTGTTTAACTTGCTTATTTTGTATCTTTAAATATTCATTAAACTGTGCTCAATATAAAAACCCTATTTAAAATTGAATATAGTATAAGATTCTGTTACTGTAGGGTTACAAAAGATTTATTTTTGCCTTGTAACTAATAAGGATTCTAAAACCCAAGTAGCATGCCATTGACCTATATAACTTGATGAATAATAACTGCAGTGAAATTTCTCAGCCCAAATTTGTGAATTCATAGTTCTCAAAAATTTCCACTTAGTATGGTTATAAGATTTAATGTGTATAAGTCTTATATTTCTTCTTTAAGAATGTGAAAATGTTGTTTTAGAGAAGACGTTTGCAATTTTGTTTGGCTTTTTTCTTGAGATAAGTAACTTTGTTGAATAGAGTAATTGTATTACAGCCAAATAGTAGCTGGTAGACTTTGGTGCCTGGCTTGATAGAGGCATTAAAACTCTTTTGAGGGCAGAACTGTTAACTGTTAGGTTATTAAATATTACTTTGATGGTGGCCTGGGGAGCACCAGATGGCAAAAATTAGTATTTTCAGTTTTTCATGAGAATCCTGGGGGAAGAAACTTTGTATAGATGAATACCTTGGTTGAAGAAAACTAGCTGATAAATGACTTCCAGAGGAAAATTAGACACACAGACTAAACCTCTTTTGTTACTAATAGCTAATATTTGCTGAATTTTTACTGTATGTCAGTCACTATATTAAATGCTTTATATATATATATATCTCATTTAATCTTCATATTATGGGATAGAGACTATTTTTATCCTTAGTTAGCTGATGAGAAAACTGACACTGAGAGATCAGATTATTCTAGAGGCAGAGACAATTTGATTGCAGAGCTGAGTTCTTAACTCTGCTATACTAATTTTATAGAAATGCATACTCAAGTACTGCATTCCTCTATGTCAATTATCTGTAGTATTGGTGTACATTAGAATCACCTGGGAAGCCCTGAAAAAGTGCTATGCTCGGCTCTACTGCCAGAGATTTTGGTCTGGTGAGGGCCTGCATGTTGGGAGTTTTTTTTTTTAAAAAACTCTACAGATGGTAATGTGCAGGGCTGTGAACCATTAGTTTAAATATTAGGAGGCAGAATTACAAACTAAGTCTTGAGTTTTTTCACTTGAGTTTTTCTTAAATTGTTCTTTTCTCCTTGCATTCAGAAAAGATGTCATCATTTGAGAATTGACGATGGTCCTTGAGCGTCTACTGCCATGCTCTAGCATTCATGGTTCAAAGAACACACAAACAATGTTTACTTGAATTTTCCATATGAGGGAAGAGGGATTGGGAAATCATGGGTCTTATATCTTATCCCTGATCCTCTAATATAATATGGAGAACTGGGAATAAAGGTCTGTGTCTGATTCCTTGAATAGATCTCGCCAGCCTTCCCAGGAAAGAATCTGTGGAATGGTTCATAGCCATTTCTAAATGATTCTTCCTGATTCCCCAGAGAGGTCAGGGAATGCTCTAGGGAATGCTCTTGTGTTCCAGACCACGCTACTCGGGGTATATTTAGTTTCCATATTATTGGGGTAAGAATCAGATCTCCCAAATTGAAATGGACTGGACTTTCCCTGAGAGAAACCCTGAAGGATCCTAATCATGATCACAAATGAAGGACCAAAGCCAGACAAATACGATACTAAACATCTTATTCTGGCATAAGGTTTACAGCAGTGAAGGGCATTTAGCTTTCCAGTGAATTGTTTCTGTCTGTGTTTATTTCCAGTGTCAGTTATTAAATTAAGAACTTGTCTTGATGGCCAACGGCCCTTAGTAAATGCAAACACATTTCTGTATCTTATATTTTATACTAGAGAAATCAATATATGAAATACTTTATACTCAAATAAGAGAAGACCTTTTATATTTTAGTCTTGTGAAGAGAACACATAAGCAAAACCGTATTTTCCTTCTGTGGACTTTGGATCAACTTTAGTCTTCGTGTGTGCCTTGTACTAACATTTATGTGCACATAAACACAGGAGCTGAAGAAGGTAACAATAATTGATAACCAACTCATTTTTACATCAGGGGATAACAAATACATTAATGAGTTAGGATTCCTTTATCTGCAGTGAATTAGATAGAGATAATAGAAACATATCTTGAACTTTCTTCTAGCCTGTATTATTAGAACTCTATGTACAGATAGAAACACATTTTGAACTAATTTAAGCAAGAAAAGGAAAGAAAAGTAGGAATTTGTTCAGAGGGATATTGGAGAATCCCATAGAATCCATGAGCTAGGAGCGTTTTAGGAATGGACTGGAGCCCTGTGGCAAACCCTGTGTCTGTTGCTTTTCTCTGTTTCTCCTACACATTGGCTCCATTTTGGCTTTGCTGTCGACTGTCTTTCTCTATTCCTCAATTCAGTAGTGTCATGTGGTTGCCAGTAGCTACTGTATATCCAGACACATGGAAAGGAATTCATCTCTCTGTTCCAGTCTCCAAATTTCTAGAGAAGGGATCTAATTGACCAAGCTTGGATTATGTGCCTAATTCCTGGACTAATTATTATAGCTATGGCCAAAGTGGTAGGTTGTGCTTTGGGAGAACTTGGCTGTTCCCATAGAAATCATTTGGAACAGTGAAGAGGAGTGTCAGTGTCCAGAAAACAGAGAGTTCCAGGCAAACAAACATTTCAAAGATGTTCACAGCACAGCATCAAACAAAATATTTGCTTGAAAGAAAGTGTCTTAAATTAAGACTTTTAATGACTGTGAATAAATTGAAATTTTATTTAATCTATACTGGTGTTTCATCTTAATTCTTCTTGTATTTATCAGTTATAACTAGCATTTTCACATGCTGCTGGCTATAAGGCATAGGTTTTACTTAAAGTAATAAATTTAATATTAAAAAGTATAAAAAACCTTATTTAATGACTCTTCTAATTGTTACTTCATGCCGGGAATGTTGATGAATGTGCAAGACAAAAATACACTTAATTTGTCTATTGTTTAAAAATCCAAGACACTCATTTTTTTGTAACATCTTTATTGGAGTATAATTGCTTTACAATGCTGTGTTAGTTTCTGCTTTATAACAAAGTGAATCAGCTATACGTATACATATATCTCCATATCTCTTCCCTCTTAACATCTCCCTCCCACCCTCCCTATCCCACCCCTCTAGGTGGCAAAACACTCATTTGACTGCTGTTAAAATAACTGTCTTTATATTTGCCTTAGTTAAATAAAGAAAATAAAGCATTGAAAAGAATCAGCATGTTATACATGGCCAAGCTGGGGCCAGATGTAATAACTGAAGAGATCAACATTGATGATGAAGATTCAACCATGGACCCTGAGGGTGCTGCCGAGACTTGTGTCTCAGTACAGTGTCAGAAGCAAATCAAGGGTAGGATCCCTGGCTTAATTATTGAGCATGTTTTTGACTCCTGTTAGGATAATGCTTCTGAACCCTGGTTGCACATTGGAATTACATGATAATTTCAAAAAATATTGATGCCTGGTTCCTACTTCGGAAAAAATTCTGACTGTTTGTCACAGGGGGTGGCCTGGTTGAGAATCATGATGGATGTATAGCTTTATGAGTACTTTCTTGTTTGGGATTAGGCACTTTTGAAAGCATTGTCTTGACAGAAGCAGTCAGTTTGCCTATAAACTTCTAAAGGATAGGACTGTGTATTAAGATATTTTTGTTAAATGAAAGTAAGAATGAATAAAAGTATATTTAGCAGACACCTCCTGTTAGTCTGGTTCTCTGTTGGAATATTTGGGGAAGATACCTCCCCAAATTGCTTAGTCTCTGCCCTCCAAGGACTTCCCATATGATTCAGGCAATGAGCTAAAAGCAGTATGTAGTATTAAGCAACTGCGGTGGTCCCCAAGTAGTGCTGTAAGGCAAGATCACATGATACATCTATTAAATACACATTAACTTTATTAATAAATAAACACACACACACACCCCTATATATTGTTAAGGATGTAGGAAAACAGTTTGGGGCTCAGTAACTATTGGAGCATTTTAACTTACTGTACCTGTCAGGAGCAATACTTGTTTGCTTGTTTGGTAGATAAAACTTCAGCAAGAAGTATAAAGAAGAAAGTAAAAAGAAAGCCATCTTAACCTGACTTTCTACCCCCTAACTTAAGACAAAATCATATTTATGTTGGTAGGAAGGGAGAAGAAGTTTAAAGGCTTTCTTTTTGTTTGTATTTCTCCCTTCTGTTAGGTCTTGAATGGTATGGTCTCTTGTTCTTCTTTAAGATTAGCCAGCCAGTGAAGAAAGTGGTTTTAAAGTAAGTCTCTGATGGGGCTTCCCTGGTGGCGCAGTGGTTGAGAGTCCGTCCGCCTGCCGATGCAGGGGACACGGGTTCGTGTCTTGGTCCAGGAAGATCCCACATGCCGTGGAGTGGCTAGGCCCGTGAGCCATGGCCGCTGAGCCTGCGTGTCTGGAGCCTGTGCTCCGTAACGGGAGAGGCCACAACAGTGAGAGCCCCGTATACCGCAAAAATAAATAAATAAATAAAAGCCTCTGAGAACCCTTCAATTAAGCTGGGTTCATGTAAAAAGTTTGATTTAACTTATAAATAAATAACCACATAGCAGGTTTCTAACTATCTTTGGAAGGGTAAGAAATTAAAAGCACTTAAAAGCTAAGTGGCAAAAGTGTGTGGGCCTGGGTATAAATGTAATACTCTGTGCTAATCCATGTTTTTTTTAACATTTGAGTGGTAGAAGTAACTTTAATCTAACACGAGAAGTTTTTGCACTTACAGTTGCTAGTATTTTCACTCTAGTAATACAGTTTTCATTAAATCTCAATAATATGAAATATGAAGTAAATTAAGAAACAAAACACCAACACCCTGGAGAGAAAATTATTAGAATTAACCCTTTTTCAAATAGGTTTTATTTTGAGTCAGTTCAAATAATGTTTAAGGGCTGTAAATTGGCAGCAAGTCAGGATTTTTTTCTTTAAATCAAAATCTCCAAATTATTAGCTGCCCAGTTTGTTTGTATTGCATTGTGACAAAAGCCCATGGCCATTAAAAAATAAAAAATAAATTAGTACAGTGCCTTAATTTGTTTTGCTGAAAGCTTAAAAAAATTCTACTTCTAAAATGCCAGATAGTTTCCTAGAATACAGGTTTGATAAATTGCAGAGAAAACATGATCTAGTATATTTAACATAGTGAGCGTGCCTGATACAAAATTTTAGAAACATAGCTATATTTGGTGGGGCGGGGGGCGGGGGGAGAAGTGATATTTCCATTGTCTTTTGCTACTTCATTTTCCTTTTAATTGCGGAATAACTTTGACCATAAGCTGCACATGGATTGGCATTTTCAATTCTTCTGACAAGATTGGTTTCTTCTTTTAAAAATAAGGCTTTTCTTTTTCTTATTTTTTTCTTTAAAAATGCAGAACTTCGAGATCAAATTGTATCTGTTCAGGAGGAAAAGAAGATATTAGCCATTGAATTGGAAAATCTCAAGAGCAAACTTGTAGAAGTAATTGAAGAAGTATGTATCTTAGGCCCGAAACGCAAGACCTTTAGTCTTTTAAGGTGTTTGGGGACAGGCTAAGTCAAAAACTTGCTGTTGGAAGCTAATTTCTGACATGAGAACCGTGTACCAATTTTAATCTTCTCTTGTCCCCACTATTTCAGACATACAAAAAGGTATAGAAAATAAGATCATGAACATTCATGTACCCACTGTCTAGCTCAAGAAATAAAATAGTAAAATAGCATTGAAGTGTTTCCTATTGTCCCGTGTGTTTCACTGTGAGGCAGATTTGTGACAGTGATATCTGCATTTAAGTCATACACTTTGTTGCTGCTGGTGAAGAATGATTTTTCTTCTCTGATGGAGGGCTGACTCAGCTGGGAAAGGCTATGCCCCTCTGTACCTCCAACACAGGCATATATGATAGATGGTAGAATGGGTTCAAGTGGGTATTTGGAGAATCTTTTTATTTTTCCTTTTGAATTGTCTTTAACAGCAGGAGCACATAATTAGCCTTCTTTGCATGAGGCTTCAAGGATCTGCCTTTGCAGTCTCGGTTTAACTTACATCAGTGGTTCTCAGAGTCTGAAGCCCAAGGCTTCCCAACTGATGTGTATAGCACCTTGATATCCTTCAAATGGCTTACAGGTATGCCAGGGTATTGACCCCTTCAGTGAGCAGCCTCTTTCAGTTACCCCAGTTCCCATACACATATTCTTAAGGCCATAATGTGAAAAAGGTTGGAAAGCAGTGACCACCAACCTCCCAGCCCCAGTTGCTTTTACTTATTGTGGCAGTAAGTGTGAGTGGGAAGAAGGATGATGACATTCTAGAAGCATTGAACTGTATACTGGTTACTAATTTAAACCAAAAACAACGATATAGCTTATACTAAAGGAAACCAGTTCACAGACCATATGGAAATGCTGATGGATTCAGGGTCCCTTTCAGGAACCATTACTGTAGCTTGTTTCTTGAGTATAACCATAGGAGAGAAAGAAAGACATTTTGATGCATTCCAATCCTCAATTAAAATTATTTATTGATGATTCTCTCCCCTCCCACTTAGAGGTGTTATTGGAAGCCATTTCAGAAGTCATTTTTATTATGACTATTTCACACATCTGAAAAGTGTAAAAAACAAAATAACGAACCTCCATATGCCTACTATGTAGTTTAATACATAAAACATTAGCATAGTATTGAAACCCGTGTGCATCTCTCCCTAACTGCATTCTCCTCACTCCCTGCACTGTTTCCTTAAACAACCATTATTCTGAACTTTTTATCATTTCAATGCATATATTTACATTTTTACTACAATACCTAGTATTTTGAGTGTTTTAAACTATATAAACCTGCTTTTTTAATTCAACATAAAGCTTTTGAGATTTATCCACTTGGTACATGTAACTTTACATTCTTTTTTTTAAAACTATACTATGATATTCTTTTTTCCTATTGATAGATGCCAAAAATTATTTCAGAAAGTTAAGTTTTGTGTGGGGGGAGATTTTCATATGTATTTTGTTTAAGCCAAAAGTCAAAGTTCAAAGTCTTTTTTATTTTAAAAATTTATGTATGTTTTACTTAAGCCAAATGTCATCAGAGTTTAAAATGAATACCAAAATTGAATATTGGCTCTCTGATTAAATGATTCAAGTATTTTCCGGGTGCAGTCTAATTGGATTTTTGCATTAAAAATGTCAATCATTTACACTGGACGGCTAGAACACTGCCATATTTAGGGACCAATGCCAGTACTATTTGGAATATGTAAAGAAGTTCCAGATATACATCCTAAATTAAATAGTTACTTTGAGGCTTTAAAAACATTTTGATAGAAGCCTAGCACAGTGAAGCCAATTACTGCTTTAATGTAACATCGTGTTGAAAGTTGAACAGCAATTTAAGTATCACACATCATCATATATCATGTTTTACAATTTTGGATGTTTTCTCCCCTCAAAATATCACATTTTTAGGTAAATAAAGTTAAACAAGAAAAAGATGTTTTAAATTCGGAAGTTCTTGAACAGAGAAAAGTCTTAGAAAAATGCAATAGAGGTATGTATTTCCAGTCTTTTCCCTCAAATATATATGTAATTTATTTTGTTTATATATATTTTGTGTTGTTTCATACTGGTGTCTAAAGATCCTTGTAGCAAAAATCTTCTATATTGTGTTTTCCTGACTTCTAGCAATGAGACTCTCTCATTCCTGCTCTTTTTCCACCTACCTGAGAGTCTGGGGACATTTAAAAGTGCTTTTGCTTGAGGAATTCATGACCCACTCATTTTGAAACTTCAAACCTAAATACTCTTTTGTTCTACATATATCTTGGGACCGTGGCCATATTGGCTATCCCCTCAGTGTTTATATATCTGGTAGGTTAATTGGTAAACTTCTCCTCGATCAAGAAGAGATTAGGATATCTACATAAATACATGCAACATTATACGAAAAAATTTTAAATTAAGAGGATATGGAAAATGGGACAAAGGGAAAGTGAGAATATATGTTAATGTACAAAGTGCTTATTACTTACTCTGAGTTCTTGCACATTTCCTGCCTGTGTGCCTGAAGTCTGGCTCTGAGCTCTCTAGGAGCCAGAGTGATGAGAGATTCATGATCATTTTTATGAATCACATAAAAATTTACCTGTTGGTCACGAGAAGCAGACCTGGTCTCATGGTGAGAAGGAACTTTCTCCAGAGGCTACTTCTAGAGAAAATTCTGTGTAATTTGATTCCGTCATACTTGTCATAAAACACAGCATCAAGTCTCATGGGACCATTTCTTATGTCCCCTGGTTTAGGGCAAAGGAGCAAAGTGCAGTTCTGCAAACATAATTCTTAAGGGAGGGGACTTACTATGCTTTTTGTTCTCCTTTTTTCCCTCAGCCCACTGTCTTTCACTAAACACTAAAAGGAAGCCTTTCAGACCCAGGGCCTTCCCTATTATTGGTGGCAGTTCTCCATCTTTGTGTCATTCATGAATTGAGATTTTTTTTTTTGTAAATAAAGGACCTTGTAGCTAACTGTGGGAGATGCACTAGGTTGTAACATTTCCTCTGCCTTTTATGCATTTAAGAAGATAGAAATGGTGTAGAAGAATTTTCAGTCGTGATGCACTGTGCTAGAAACAGAGGGCTCTGCAGAGGTTAATATCATGGACCTTGCCTTCAGGGAGACCCTTATCTAGGCAGAGAGAGATTATATAAATAAATACATGACTAGGACCAAACGAATTTCTCTCAGAATCCAAGAGGGCCAGGTCATATGAAAATTCACTTTTTATTATAGTGTTTTGGACATAGAATAGAAAGTTAATTATCTTGCCCAGGGCTTCAGATAGTCATAATCTTCTTTGTTTTCTTTGTGAAATTTCTTTTTTTTTTTTAGATAGGTTTGAAAATCGTTTAGCTCTCAGGGACCTGTAATTCACATTACAAACCACCACTTCATTGCTTTACTTGAGTAAGACTATTAGTCTTTCCTCTGAGGAGGCAGTAGATTGACCGAGTACAGAGTTTGAAATTCTATGTCATTACGCAGCAAACCAGTCCTTAATCAGTTAGGACTGAAGTGCCCTGGAGGAACAGTTTGTGAAAGCTGCCATTAAGAGAGCCTTTTTAAAGGTTTTTATTGACATAACTCAGCTCAGGATTGAAAGTGCCTTGCTGGAAGCCAGTGGAGAGACTAGTGTGCTGTCCACCTATGTGGTTCCTAGTTGGTAATGGTGTCATCACTCCCTCTGTCCCATCTACATCATTATTTAACAGAATAGGTCACAGAATATCAAAAAGTAGGAAAGAATTCATGTTGCTCCTATTTGACAGTATCGTCCCTTTGAAGATTTCTGTCCACAATGATTCTTTAATTCAAAGCTCTGACTCTGGGCCCATATGGATCTAAGGCTGTTTCTCTTCTTTATAAACATGCAGAACACTTTGAAATAACTTACATATCTACATTTTTTCTTTTTATTCAAATAACATATTTTTTGGTGGAAAGTATAGATTTATACGGGAAAAGTAAAAAAAAAAAACTCAACCCTTACAGTCCAGAGATAAGCACTATTAACATTTTAGTGTTTATTCTTCCAGGAGAGGAAAGGGGGGAGGGGCAACTTATGGGTAGGGGACTAAGAGGTACAAGCTATTATGTATAAAATAAGCTACAAGGGTATATTGTACAACACAGGAATGTAGTCCATATTTTATAGTAACTGTAAATGGAGCATAACCTTTAAAACTTGTGAATCACTATATTGTACACCTATAACATATGATATTGTGCATCGACTATATTTCAATCAGAAAACCTATATATGTACATTGAGTTGTTTATTAAATATGCTTATAATGTATATGGAGTATAAATAAAATACCAACAAAAGAAATACCTTTTGTGCCCATTGGTGCTTTACAAGCCCCTGAACATCAGTCTCTACTTGTGTTCCTTCCTTGGACTTTTATCATTGCTTTTATTTATAGTTTTGTCAGATATATATATATCCCTAAACAGCATATTGGTTAATTTTGCATGTTTTTGAACTTTATATAAATGATATCATTTTGCATATGTCCTTCTGCTGCTTTTTGTGTTTGTCCGGTTCATCATGTTGAAGGGTATTGCTGTGGTATGTTTATTTTCACTGCTGTATAATATTTCATTCAATGTCTATACCAAAATTCATTTATCCAGTATCCATTTGGTGAATGTTTGAGTTTTTTCCAGTTTTTTTTGCTATTCCAAGTCATGCTGTTATGAAAATTCTTATACATGTCTTCTGGTGCACATATCCAAGAGTTTCACTAAGATATATGCCAAAGGTAAAATTTTATCTTCAACTTCACTACATAATGCCAAATTATTTTTAAAGTAGATCTATAAGTTTATACTCCTGTTAACAGTGTATTTGTTTCCATTGTTCTGTATTCTCTCCCAGCTTGATATAGCTATACTTTAAAATTTTTGCCAATTGCCTCTTTGGTGAGTATAAAAAGGTAGCTATGGTTTTACTTTCCTTTTCCTTGGTTACTAATGCAGATGGTAATTGGCCTTTCACGTGTTTCCTCTTCAGTGAAATCCTTGTTAACGTGTTTTGTATATGGCTTTTAAAAAACAAAAATGAACTTATTTTAAAAACATATCATGAATGTCTTTCCATTCAGTAAATATGCCTCTACAATGTAATTTTGATGACAGAATATTTCTTGTACACAGCATACTTTACTTAACTGATCCTTCAGTGTTAGACCATCTAGATTATTTCACTGTTTTCAGCAATGATGCACAGAGCACCCTTGCAATTAAATCTCTGTATATGTTCATGATTTACTCTTTTAGAAGAATAAATACATTCCTAAAAGTGGAATTGTTGAGTCAAAGGGTATGAATAGTTTTAGATTTTAGATTCATATTGCCAAGTTGCCCTCTAAAAAGGTCTTACCAATTTATACTCCAACCAGCAATGAATGTGGGTGCTTATATGCCTGAATAAGGAATCTTTCATCACCATTTTTCATCCGTATTCCTGATAATCTGTGTGGCGTGTTGGCCATTTTCTTTTCCTTGTCTTCTCAAGTGTCCATGCTAGCAGTAGAAGAGTATGAGGAAATGCAAGTGAACTTGGAACTGGAGAAGGACCTTCGAAAGAAAGCAGAGTCGTTTGCACAAGAGGTAAATATCTTGTAGAGACTTCGTATTTTATTTTTATATTTTAAAGAACTTTGCAGATGACACATAAAAATATTTTTTGAGGTTGAATAAGCAGTCACTTTGAATTACGGATCACCTGATTTAGGGAGCTATGGAAGAGTATCAAATTCATTGAACTTCGTGTCGGAAGATCTGGGTTTAAATTTTGGCCATGTCATTCAGTTAGTAGCTGTATGTTACTAGCAGTTATTAGCAGTCCCTTAGCCTCTTTGGGCTTCACTTTCACCATCTATAAAATGGGTGATGTTACTAACCTAACCAAGTGGATTTTAAAATCAAATGGCACAATTTTTCAAAAGAATTTTGTAAACTATAAAATGGTATGTCGGAGAAAGAAATTATATTTAGGGATACCCATCCCATAACTTGTGAGGGAAGGTCCAGCTTGAGTACAGGATTTTTGCATGTTTCCAGTAGCCTCAAGACCTCAAGAATCTAGGTTACATCTCAGTATACCATCTGAAATAACAATATCATGGTATTAGTATTTCTCTTCAGCTGCTATTCAGTGCTCTCATTATGTGAGTTGATTCTTCTGCTTGCTGTGGAACATTGTCATGTTACACATCCATTATCTGAGCCTTTCACCAGAGTAATGACTTGCCTCTCATGTTAGAGATAAGCTTTGAGCTTCTCATGTTCTGGCCTTAACTTTGTTGCCATGTGGTTATTGGGTATTCCATGGCTCTGGGACTGGTTTCCAGGGAAATGATGAGGCACCAGTTGGCTGAACTGTAACAGCTCATGATATGGAGCTGATCTGCATGAGATTTCCATCATGTGTAAATATTTTGAATCTGTGTGCATACTGTAGGTTCAAGGAAAGTAGCTAAGGAAATATAAAACATTCTTAGGTGGACGTATCCAAGGTGTAGAAGGAAGACAAAGCATGGGGTTATGGGAATGACATTTGAAGATCAGATTATGGTTTTGTGCAGGAGTTTTTCTGTACTTGAATGTAGCTGTGCTAGCAATGAATTATACAAAAGATTTAGGCCGAGAGGATCTGATTTCAAATATTACGATTCATTTTACTCAGAGAGTTTAATGAAAGGTGAGTAAGTATTGTTCTCTTATTTCCTGGAAGGAAGAAAAAAAAATTGAAGTGTGTAAGAGCCCTTTGGAAAAAGCTGCAGCATACATAAATAATGGAACTTGGGCTTCCCTGGTGGCGCAGTGGTTGAGAGTCCGCCTGCCGATGCAGGGGACACGGGTTCGTGCCCCGGTCCGGGAATATCCCACGTGCCGCGGAGCGGCTGGGCCCGTGAGCCATGGCCGCCGAGCCTGCGCTCCGCAACGGGAGAGGCCGCAACAGTGAGAGGCCTGCGTACAGCAAAAAAAAAAAGGAACTAAATAAATGGTTGAGGGGAGGGGGGAGACTAGAGATAATGTGAAGATGCCTCCATTGCAAAACTGAAAATGTTGGCTGATTTTGACCTGAATGCTAGGGTCTTATTTTGAGAGACATTTTCAGTTTTCCATTTCTTGTTTGTAGAATGGCCGTGGCCAGGAAAAAAAAAAAAAGAATAAATGATTCAGTCTGCCATCTACTTGGTAGTGATTGGTGGAAACAATAATACTGACATGTTAACCCAGAATGAGGAGAGAGAAGTTTGAGGAGGGAAAGCAAGAGCGGTGGCACTTACATTACTGGTAGCATAAATATTTGCAACAGTGCTCAATGATTGTACAATATCTAGGTTTGATCTACACAGTAGTGAGAAGAAAAGATAAAGCTAGATAAGAACTAGTATATCTTCCCTTTTCACGGTTTACAGATTCTCAGGTTTTCAACAGATAACTACACGACTTAGCTTAACCAGAGAAGTACCACTTTTGCATTTTGTTCTTTAGTCCATTCAGCAAACATCTGGTAAGCCAGGCAGTGTGTAGATAGTGGGAATATAATGGTGAAGAAAGCAAATATGATCCTTGCCCTGTTGGAGTGTACAGTGTAGAGCTGTAGAAATCAATTTTTTTTCCTATTTTCATTTTGCCAAACTTTGAGTATTTGACAGTGCTTTTCTTTTTTTTAATTTTTTAATTTTATTTATTTTTTTATACAGCAGGTTCTTATTAGTCATCAGTTTTATACACATAAGTGTGTACATGTCAATCCCAATCTCCCA
>NW_020174301.1:6988058-7060451 GCF_003031525.2 Neophocaena asiaeorientalis asiaeorientalis | reverse complement strand
TATGATCCTTTTAACGTGTTGTTGGATTCTGTTTGCTAGTATTTTGTTGAGGATTTTTGCATCTATATTCATGAGTGTTATTGGTCTTTAATTTTTTTTTGTAGTATCTCTGTCTAGTTTTGTTATCAGGATGATGACTCATAGAACGTGTTTGGGAGTGTTCCTTCCTCTGCAATTTTTTTTTTTTTTTTTTTGCAGTACGCGGGCCTCTTTGATCTCTTGGTTATTTAGTAATGTATTGTTTAGCCTCCATGTGTTTGTGTTTTTTACGTTTTTTTCCCTGTAATTCATTTCTAATCTCAAAGCGTTGTGGTCAAAAAATATGCTTGATATGATTTAAGTTTTCTTAATTTTACTGAGGCTTGATTTGTGACCCAAGATGTGATCTATCCTGGAGAGTGTTCTGTGTGCACTTGAGAAGAAAGTGTAATCTGTTGTTTTTGGATGGAATGTCCTATAAATATCAGTGAAATCTATTTGGTCTGTTGTGTCATTTAAAGCTTCTGTTTCCTTGTTTATTTTCATTTTGGATGATCTGTCCATTGGTGTAAGTGAGGTGTTAAAGTCCCCCCCACTATTATTTGTTCACTGTCGATTTCCTCTTTTGTAGCTGTTAGCAGTTGCCTTATGTATTGAGGTGCTCTGAAGTGGGTCTCTTGTAGACAGCATATAGATGGGTCTTGGTTTTGTATACATTCAGCAAGCCTGTGTCTTTTGGTTGGAAAATTTAATCCATACAAGTTTAAGGTAATTATTTATATGTATGTTCCTATCACCATTTTCTTAATTGGTGGGGTTTTATCTTGTTCCTTCATCTGGTACATAGCCCTCTGCCTTTTCATCTTGTCTGTGTTTCTGTGAATGTGGTTTTAGTTTCACAGGCTGCAGGATTGCATTTCTTCTTGCTTCTGCTCAGAAATCAATTTTTGAAGTTAATTTAGTTTACCTTTTTAGTTACAAAAGGAAGATATATACCTTGTAAACATACAAACAATTCTCAAATGTGTAAATTAAAAATTGAACATTTCTTCCTACTTCTGTTCACACTTGTCCAATTAAAAACCAAAACCAGTACTTCCCTGGTGGTGCAGTGGTTAAGAATCCGCCTGCCAATGCAGGGGACAGAGGTTTGAGCCCTGGTCCGGAAGATCCCACATGCTGTGGAGCAACTAAGCCCACGTGCCACAACTACTGAGCCCACATGTCACAACTACTGAGCCCATGTGCCACAACTAACGAAGCCTCCATGCCTAGAGCCTGTGTTCTGCAACAAGAAGCCTCCACAATGAGATGCCTGCGCACCACAACGAAGAGTAGCCCCCACTTGCCACAGCTAGAGAAAGCCTGCGGGCAGCAACCAAGACCCAGTGCAGCCATAAATAAATGAATAAAAAAAAAAAACAAACCCTGAAATCAAAAACATGATCCCCCACAAGGAAGAAACAACGAGTTGTCTGCCTAGCTATGTTAAGTTTTTGTATTTCCTCAACATAATTTCAATTTTTGATGACTTCCCTGTACTTTTTGAGTATATAGTTTTTGCTATTTAGTGTAGTTTTTCTTTTCTCTGTTTAATGGTGTGGATACCTTTTTCAACATGTAGTCCCAATATACTGTGAAACTATTATGTAATTCGTGTTGTTTTCAGACAACTCAGATGATGATATTTTAATGTCATTTTGGAAAAAATGAATTATTAATAACACAACATTTTCTTCTCATTCTTTGAAAAGATTTAGGAGAATTTCTCTGAAATTCTGATACCAATGATGTTATTTGTCTGGTAAGGGACCAACTTAATAACTCTAGCCAACAAGTTCTTACTGTAGCTAAAAACCAAATTCATTAGTGTTTGGTAACTGAATTTTCTTTAAATACATCTTAGAAAAAGCATTATTTAGTGTTTTATTTTAGTATCTTAAAGTCTGTAAAAGGTAGTCTAGTGACTAATATTTTTCAAGTTACCATTATTATTGAAAGGAATTTCTTTTCTGTACATTCTTTTCATCTTATATTGTAATTTAGGGATTGTTACAGGGTTTTGCAAAAGAAATTCATGTTGTTAGCACCCCTAAGACATATCTTTATTCTTTTCTCTCCAGAATAACAGAGTTGAGATAATTTATAATCATGTAAAGTTAAGCAAGTGTTCCTAGTGTTACACAGAAAAGGAGATCTATCCCTTTTCCCAAGAGAGAACCAGAGTACAGAGAAGCAGTGCAGGGAGAGTAATAAAGCACCCTTGGCATTGATGGTCACCTGTGCCCTGCATTGTCTTAGTGCTGAGCTCCCACCTCTGTCCTGGTCAACCTCGCTGACTGCTTCCTCTCTGTTTGCTCCTGGCCTCTGAGCTCTCTTGGCAAAAGGCCTCACTTGTTGGGGAGCCAGAGAATGTCACTTACGTCAGCTGCTTTTTGCTGGCCTTTCATGTTGACTCTGAGATATTTTCTAAGATACCAGCAAGGGACCCCAACCAGTTAAGTTTTAAGAGGGAAAAATGTATTAAAAATAATTTTTTAAAATAATAGTAACCTGAAATAAGTCATTTCAATTAAACCATTGATCTCAAGCTTAAGATACTATGATGTAATACTGATTACTCTTCCCTAGCGTGTGGACACCTCCCGTCTCACTTTTCTCCAGCCTGGCACTTGTGCGTGCGCACACATTCATTCACGCTCTATCTATACCTATTCTTACAGAGAAATGAGGTGTTAGATGGAGGAAGAATGTAAATTTCACTTGAAAATGTTGTTGCTCTACTGTAAGATAAGCCTGATATCAGAATTTGAAAAACATTTCATGCTTGGAATCACTCACTGGCTGACTTGTGTAGGGTATTAAGGAAAAGAAATAATGGGTGAATAGAAAAGAATGTTGCCTTCAATCATGTAAAGTTGTCAAGATTAAGTTAATAATATATGTAAATTGTTTTCTAAAATGCTCAGTAAATATTAATATACCTTGTTCCTTCTTCTCTTTACCCTCTTACTGTTAACTACTTTCGTCACTGGGGAAAAACTAATTTAAGACAGAATCTTAGGTCTAGTAGATAGCAGAGGATGGAGATTAGCCAGATGGTTAAGAGCATGAGCTTATAAATCAGACAGATCTGGGTTTAAATCCTGATTTTGCTACTCACTTGTGTCTTTGAGAAAGCTGCTTAACCCCTCGGAGCCTCAGTTACCTTATTAGTAAAAATGGGGTAATAATAGTGTCTACTTGACGGTGGTGTTCTAAGGATTAGATGATAAAATGTATGTAAAATGATTGCCACTGTATCTATCCCATAGTGTTTAGTGCATTTTAGCTTTTCATTGCAGATACATTCGACTCACAGGATTGATATAAGGATTAAAATAATGTGTATAAAATATTTAGTAGAGTACTTGGCATAAGTTCTTGATAAATATTAGCTGCTACTGTTAGTATTAATGTACTTTAAAGCAATAATAAATTATTAAAAACTGCAGTGTAGGACTAAACTCTTGTATATATACTGTGCTGAGGCAAGGGTAAAGGTTCTAAAGATTATATAAAAGTTATGAATGAAATCATAGCAATCATTACTTCTAAAATCATTATACTATAATTCAGAAATTGCCTTTAACTTTTTAATAAAAACTCCACATACTTTTCCTTTTGTTCCAGTTTCAGAGATGTGTGAGAATGATTGGTATATACATTTTTATAATTAACTTTTGCAGATGTTTATTGAACAAAACAAGCTAAAGAGACAAAGCCACCTTCTGCTACAGAACTCTGCTCCTGACCAGCAGCTTTTGAAAGCTTTAGATGAAAATGCAAAACTCATACAGCTCCTTGAAGAAGAGAGAATTGAGCATCAACAAAAGGTACCAGATTTTCTCCTGGAGTTTTAATACACACACATACTTAGATTGAGAAGAGTCAGTCCAGTAGCTCATAGTTCCATGTTTTGCCTAAGTGACTAAGTCTTTCCAGTCTTTTCACCTTTTAGAAAAAATAACTACCAAATGAATTTAATTTATAGTATCCAACTAAAATTTATGTATTGCTATAGGCTTTATAATGATCTTTAAACTGTCCAAAGGGTCAGAAGAAGCGAGGGAAAGAGATACAACTCAAAAAGAGCTTGGATAATGCAGTTTGGAAATCCACATTTCCAAGTTGAGTTGATTGTGTTTTGGGAGACTACATACACTAGGAGAGTGTATTGTGTAGTGGTCTCAAAGAGCTTGTTGGAGGGCATAGGTTTTATTCAAAGAGGGAGGAAAAGTCCATGTTAGTAGTAATTATTTGCTTAGGGAAAATTTGTGATTTTGTAAACTTGCACAGATCTATGTTTAAAGACTTAAGTGGTTATTTCAATTTGTATGAGTAGAGCTATTCCAGCTGACACAGCCTACCTGTATGTGCTAGGCAGAAAGGATAGTCACCGTGGTGGGTGAGAAAGAGAGGCAGAGAGGAGGAGAGGTGAAGAGGTGGAACAAAGCCTTTCAAATTAAAGAAACCACTTGAGAAAAATTACATCAGTGTTTATACTACTTACAGTGTACCTAGTTTGTGAAGGAAAGGCTGTTAGCTGCCATTTGTTACCACCTGTCGAAGTCTCTTTCAGCAACAATATTGACATTTAATCCTTGGAAGTTCCTGGAGTTTTTACCAAGTTGGTTGTGAGGTAGAGTTAATTTTTTTTTCTTCCATAAGAAATGTTGGCATATATGTAGAGAACCTCTAGATGAATACGTGGTAACTGTGCTTGCCCCTGGGAAAGAGGCCTGGGGAGTAGGATGGAAGGGAAATAATTTTTTTTGTCCCCATATGCAGGAATTACCTTTTTTTTTTTTTTTGCGGTACGCGGGCCTCTCACTGTTGTGGCCTCTCCCATTGCGGAGCACAGGCTCCAGATGCACAGGCTCAGTGGCCATGGCTCACAGGCCCAGCCCCTCTGTGGCATGTGGGATCTTCCCGGACCGGGGCACGAACCCACGTCCCCTGCATCGGCAGGCGGACTCTCAACCACTGCGCCACCAGGAAAGCCCAGGAATTACCTTTTCAAATGAAGGGAATGAAAGAAGGTTTATTTTTATTTAGCTTATGTTAGAAATTCTGGTTCTGAAAAGTTCTACTACTGTAGTTAACTCATGTAGTAAATAATGCATGCAAGAGCCCAGTAAATTGTATTGAGGATGGGACTAAATTGTTGTGTATGTTCCTTGTTGGGGTAGTGGGAAAGGTACTGAAGATTAGGTAAAAGTTACAAATGAACTTATAGCAGTCAGTACTTATAAACGTATTATACTATACTATACAATTATTCTGGATAATCTTTCAGGTATGTGGTTGAAAACATTTCTTACCTGTCTGTAAGTTCCCTTGCAGATTCAGCAATCTTTAAAACACAGCTGTGTTGTTTTTATGATTAAAATAAAACAAAATTTTAAAATACAGAAAAAGCTAAAGCAGAAAATTAAGATTAGTTAAAAATCCCATATTTTGGTACATATCCAAACTTTATATAAATGTGTAGTTTTATGAATATAGGTTAAACGGAATCATGCCAAGCATATGGTTCTATAACCTGATTTTTTTCATTTGGTAATATATATTTCCATGTCAGTGTATAGTGAGGTTATGTGATTTTTAAATGGTTGCATAGTATTTCATTTAACGAACATAACTATAATTTATTAAATCAGTAATATTGGTGGACATTTAGGTTATTTCCAAGTTTTCCCTGTTACAAAGAACATTCTAGTTAATGTATTTGAACACTTGTCTTACTATTTCACAAATTCTAAAAGTAGTATTACTGAATCAAGGGTCTTTTCTTCCTTATATTTTTTTAAGGTTTTTGATATTTGTTACCAAGTTGTCCCACCAAATTTTTAATATTACCTGAGTTTTTCTTTTGAAAATGGGCACAAAGGCGTTAATCTGTTTTAAATGAATTTGTTACTTAAATTAAATGAATATTTTACTTTTTCTACTCACATTTAAAAATTATCTGGGACATAAGTCTTCAATAAATTTATACTGAATTACATTGCTGCTAGTGATCTTAAGTATTATCTGTATCCTAGGATTTGTGTAGTTTTTCAGATGAATTGTAATCTCTTTGCTATGAAGTGCAAAGTAAAAGGGAAACATTTATTTTTCCCCTTATTTTCCTTGACAGAGGAAAAACTGTCACCACATAAAAGTCTGTTTATAACTTATAGGTCAAAAAATTAGAAGAGCAGCTACAAAATGAAACTCTCCGCAAAGAGATGCACAACCTCAAACAGCAACTGGAGCTTCTAGAAGAAGATAAAAAAGAATTGGAACTGAAATATCAGAATTCTGAGGAGAAAGCTAGAAATTTAAAGCATTCCGGTAAAAGCACTGAGTAGCCTATTATGTCTTATTATTACTATGTGAATCTCTCATGACCAGTACATTTACTAAATGCTATAGAAAAATACCAAGATTTGTTTTAAATTTCTTCATTTCTGACTATTGTAATTCATTAGAACGGTCGCTGTAATCATGTGATTCACAAATATTTAGACTTCTGTTTTGGACTCACAGCCTTTATGAGCATCACATACAGAATTAAGAGACGGAGATATCATTAATGTGGGGAGACCAAAACTTCAGCATTTCTCAGGGCTTCAGAGATGAGTGTTCGTTAAATACTTATTTTATTCATTTTAGGGTGCATTTTTAAAAAGAATTAAACTTTTTAGGTTTATACTACCTTCATTTTCAATGTCTAATTATGCACATGAAATAATACTTTCAGTATCACACCTAACGATAAAATGGGCAACAATATATATATTAAATGGAAAAACTTTTAAAACACCAGGAGTTACTTAAACGATTTATTCATTCAGTTCTAGAAGGCTTAACAAGAATGTGTGAGTTGGATTACTACTCAGGGATAAGTAATAAGTTTCTGTTGGAAAGTAGGTAATTTAAGGGGGCAGGTTGTTCCCTTTATAACAGCTTCAATATTCACTTCACATATTTTTGGTTAATTTTATACTAGAATTTTGAAATCTGTACAGAAAAACCAAGTAGGCTTTTTCCTTTAAAAAATATTCAATGCTTTCTAATCCACAATGAAAGTGAATTACAATTTATTTTTTGAAATTGATCTAAAATTAAGAAGTAGTCCATTCTTTTTTGTTATTGTCTGCTGTGTGTGTACCCAGCCATACCCAGTATCCTAGGGTGCTATAAAAAATGTAGAAGAAAAGAAACCATGCCTTTTGTCCATGAGGATCTCAAACTCCCTTTAGAGAAACAGACACATGCATATGAAATAACTAGAGGATTCTTGGTGTCAGGGAGCCTGGCCCCCACTGCTTATTTAAGTGTTGACGGTAAAAACAAATGCACAAATCATTAGGGTAGTCAGTCATGGAAAGTAGAGTGACTGCGCAGAGGGAGAGCTATTCTTGAGTGCGGTACCTGTAGCCCATTAGAGCCCGATTAGAGGCATTCACATCTGTGATATAAATTCAAATTGAGTTTCTTGAAGTCAGGAACTGTGTCATGAGCAGCACTGAGCATAGGCTCTTTCACATTGTTGGAGCTTAGTAAGAACTTGTTTCATTAATGGCTTGAATGAATAAATTATATTTCCAGAATGCTCTTCCAAAGAGCAAAAAGTTTCTGAGTTAAACACTTGAGAGTCTGAGTCTGGTTAAAATCCAGAACTCTAGGATTTGCAGTTTTTGAAGGAGATTAAGTGGAGGAGGAAAGTATGCTATTAAAATTCATTACTAAATGTCATCTTTAAAATTAATTCTTGGTCTGTATACTTTAAAAGTCAAGTATTAACAATTTCTTAGTGTTTGAGTAGTAAATTCTATTGTTAACAAATATTTCTTCAGCCTACTCTCAATCCTTACTTCCCACCCATCCAGTCATTGTCTTGATTTATTTTTTCTTTTCCATAGTTTGTATATATAGCAAAAAGATGGTAAATTTTTGGTAACATATATAAGGTCTCTCTTACTGATGATAAAAAGTTTAAAGGGTTCTGCAGTTTCATACTGAAATTTCTAACTTTGCTTTAATAAAAGAACTTGATTTTGAGAGTGGTTGTTTTTTCCTTTACATGTATATAAGGTGTTAAGTTGCTTATTTCAGCTCTTTTCTGAATGCTTGCTCTCTGTGCAGTCGATGAACTCCAGAAACGGGTGAACCAGTCTGAGAATTCGGTACCTCCCCCACCTCCTCCTCCACCACCGCTTCCTCCTCCCCCTCCAAATCCTATCCGGTAAGCATGTCCAGGAAGACTCCTTTGCATCAAATGTTAGTCCTTGTCAGAGAAACTGAAGTTTATGCTGTTGGTACCCTTTTTAAGCAATACGGGCTTAGATGCATTTTGAGGGGCGTGGTGGTAAAAAGTATGAAAGATAGCAGCAGGTGTTTCAGAGAATTTTCTGAAGGCCAGTATATCATTCCTTTCTTGTAACATATAAAGACATCTTGTGGCCTACAGTATTCTTCTGTTGTAGATGTTTAGATTTCATGTGGATGTTCCAAACCAAGGAGCTAGACATCTAAAAAAATTTTTTTGATACTTCAGTTTTAAAACTTCAGTCCATATCATTAGGATTTCCTTTAACTGGAAGATCAAGGAATTTTGAGCTTCTCCAGAACGTTTTCATGTTTTTCTCTCACTAACTTGAATTTGAAAAGCTATGCTTTGTTCAGTTATTTAAAAAATAAAAGTACTGAACTAACGGAAACCTAACAGATCTACTTTAAGCCACTGAAGTAGGTAAGGCAAAATAATTTTTACACGTGATCGATCCAAGAGTCAACTGAAAGAATTTCAGGTATTTTAAATTCTTTCTGTCCTGAGTAGCTAAATCTGTAAGAGATATTCTGAATTTGACATTTGTAATAGGAAATTCATCACTTTGATTTTTTTCTAAGGTCTAGAATTTTGAGCTTGATAAGAAAGGTCACTTCTGTCTGTGAGGAGGGATAACTATTAAAAAATGATTATAATCTTGCTGTTGGCCTTTAATTTTTAGTCTCTGAAACCTTGAGAGCCCTTAGAATTAAAAGTAAAGTATAACCTAAATAGAATATTTTCTCAAAAAGCATCCTACAGTCACATTGAGAAATGAAAGTAGGACTCAGACTATGTATATCTAAAGCATGAACTCTTATAAGGCCCGTTAAAGAAAATTTTCATTGAATAACATGAATGATTTTTATTTTAAGATGAATTTAAGTAGTATAAAATATAATTTCTCAGTAGAAAGAGATTTTTATTTTCTGATAAGGAGTACTTTCTTGTCAAAAACATATATTTGCATTTGTATTGAGTTTCAATGGACTTTGAATCCACTAATCAAGGTTTTCCAACTTTGTTCCTGAGCTGTTTGTTTTACCCTGAAGTAGATCATGGATAGAAGTGGAAGTGGAAGAAAAAGACTAGAGCCTGTGGCTTCTTTAAGTGGCTTTATTGCTTTCCCCTCCTCTTCCTGCTCATTTGACTTAGAGGACAGATGGGAGAGAGTTAAGAGAGGAAAAAGGCATTATCTTGGTCATTTTGTAGTAATGGAGTGAAAGGACAGGTCCTGGCCAGGTGTGGCTCATGGGGAAAGGGTAGGGTATATTAGTGTATTAGGGTTCTCCAGAGAAACAGAACCAATAGGATGTGTGTGTGTGCGTGTGTGTGTGTGCGTGCGCGTGCGTGTGTGTGTGTACATGTGTACATACACATCATATACATAAAAAGAGAATGTATTCTCAAGAACTGGTTCACATGACTATGGAGGCTGACAAGTCCCAGGATCTTCAGGGTGAGTCAGCGAGCTGGAGACCAAGGAGAGCCTGTGGCATTGTTTCAGTCTGAAGGTCACCAGGCCAGGAAGAGGCAGTGTTTCAGTTTGAGTCAAAAGCAGGACAGAGCAGATATCCTAGTTTCAAGGCAGTCAGGCAGGAGGAATTTTCTTTTACTTGGGGGAGGGTCACCTTTTGTTGTATTCAGGCCTTCAACTGATTGAGGGAGGCCCATCCCACATTAGGGAGGACAGTCACTCAGGCTACCAGTTTAAATGTTAATCTCATCCAGAACCCTCAAAGAAATACCCAGAATAATGTTGGACCATTTATCCGAGTACCCCATGACCCAGTCAAGTTGACTCATAAATTAACCCTCACAGTGGGTGTGAAGAACACTTGAAGAATTTCAAGGTGAATATTTTCCACCTGGGGCAGTTTTAGCCAGAGGTTTGGATGATTGGTCCCAGATGTCTTGTCCTGGTCTTCTCATCTGTCCTGTGAAACTCACACTATCTATTGATACTTTCTCTTTAGTCTAAGCAACATCTTGACAGTTCTTTTTAATATTACAGATGATTTTCCTGTGGACACCGTATCAGTCTTCAACTTATACTTCAGAACATTTAAAGCTAGCACTTGCTCTTATCTACTTAGGTGGTTTGCAGTGTTGGACATACATTCTTAGTTCATTTATGTAAACACATACAACTGTTCTGAGCAGTACAAATAACTCCTTGCTTTGTAATCTTTGTGTACAATAATACACATTCTCAAAACTTCCCCTCAGAACCAGAGATGGGATCATTACAGAATGAGGAGAGGCCTCTGATTAGTGAGAGCCCTCCCCAAACCCCACCCTTCTATGGAATGTTAACAAGTAGACATTGAATATTCTGTCTTCAGTTGACAGAATGGAAAAAATAAAGTTTGCATCATTTAATTCCCTCACCTTATGGATTAAAATGTACTTGTTTTAAAGTTCTGTGCAAATTAGAAGTTTTGTGAAAATAATTTAATTACATTTTGGGCCACTATGAGCCCAAAGAAGACAAACTAGATGAAGTTAAAAGCTCAGTGACCGATTGTTTCCCAGTTGGTAAGTCCTGGAAACTTCACAGGGTAAAGTAGGATGTAGCACTTTCTTTATGCTATGCTTTGTGGGAGATTGTTCAGTATGTGTGAGAATTTTAAGAAAAGGCAATTAGGGAGGGGATTAATAATATAACCAAAGATAGAAGTAAGAAGTGAAAAAAAAACCTAAAAATGATAGTGGTTAAGGAACATCAAGTTGTTCTGTCCTCAGAGCAAATAGTACTGTGTATCCAGTTGCCCCTTTTTCTGGAGGCAGCATTATGCCTCTCTTCCCAGTTTGTCTTCCTCAGGACTGTATTTTGTCAAATCCAGTTTACTACACTGAGGACATTTATAATGTAGTTGAAAGAATTTCAGAGTTCTTGATTCATTTTTTTTTTTGGTGGGGGCGATAATATATATGTAGAAGTGTACACAAACTTATGTACAGTTTAAAATAATATAAAATGAGTATCCACGTAATCACCATCAAAATCAAGAAACAGAACAAAGCTAGTACCCTCAAGTCCTATCCTTTTATCCTTTTCTTAAAGAAAAGGGTTTTTTTGCCTATATACATATCCCTAAACTACTGTAAATACATATACGGTCCATTTATGACTTTATATAATTGGAATTGTAGTGTATTCCTTTGTGTCTTTTTCTTTTCACTTTATATTATTTTGTAAGATTCATCCATATTATTTTATGTAGCCAAAGTTCATTCATACTCATTGATACGTAACCCACTTTATGAATGTCCCAAAATGTGTTTATCCATTGTAATACTGATAGACATTTGAGTCATTCCCAGTTCAGGGAAGTTATGGAAATTCTACATGAACATTCCTGTACATGCTTCCTGGTGCACAAGTGCTTGTATTTCTGTAATATATATGGAAGTTGAATCACTGGCTCATAGGATATGTCTATCTTCATGCTGAACAGTTTTCTAAAGTGGTGCTATCAATTTATACATCTTCAGTTTGAGAATTCCTGTTACTCCACAAACCTACCAACACTTGATATTATCAGACTTAAAATTTCTTGCCTATTTGATGAGTGTGTAGTAAAACCTCAATGTGGCTTTTATTTGTGATTTCCTAATAACTAAAGAAGTCAAGAACCTGTTTGTTTGTGTGTTGGAAATTTGGACATCCTTTTTTATGGGGTTTCTTGGTTTTGTCCTTTTTTTCTGTTGGATGTGTGCTTTTTCTCATTGATTTGTAGAGTTTCTTTTTATTCTTTATGATGTCTTTTAATATATGGAGGTTTTAAATTTTCATGTCAAATTTATCATGATTTGGATTTTACACAGATTTTTGAAACATGGACCAGAGAGACAGTGGTCTGAATATATGTTATCCCTGAAGTATCTGGTCTGTGTTGTGCAGATTCAGATGTTTTTATGCCCATATTTCGCAAATAGATATTTACGAAAGCATCCCCTAATTCTTTTGTCCTTCCCTCTCCCTCAAATGTATTACATAGATAGCTGTTTCTGAATTTTAAATATGGATATTGAAAGGTTTTCTCTATCTATTTTACTTTGCAGATGTCTCTGCATAAAATTAGTAATAATGTTAGCAGCCCCCTTCTCCCAGTAACTAGTTTGGTTTTTACACAGTAAAGGGATGAGACATCTTTCTCTTTCTTAAAAATTTAACAGTTTATTAAAGTGGAAAGTAGGCTACTTAAATTCTAGTTATATATTCATGCACTTAGAGAAGAGCTGGATTTTAACTGATTACTTAGAATCTATACATTTTATTTCTTGGATCATAAGGCATCCACTAATCCTGTTGATCTTTTTCTTTCTCCTAAAGATCCCTCATGTCCATGATCCGGAAGCGATCCCACCCCAGTGGAAGTGGTGCTAAGAAAGAAAAGGCAGCTCAACCAGAAACAGGTAATTCTCACCCCACCCTTTTGGTTAACTTTTTGTTGGTGGTGTACAATTTTTCAACAGTAGACGTACTTGTTAGCTCTTTGACTATGAACAGATTGTTGGGGAGAAATGTGAACTTAACAGCTAGAAGAATGAACCAAAGAATAGTCATTGTCTTCACGTAGCTTACTGTCTAGAGCGGGTAAACATTCACACACATACTGTAATGCGAGGGATGCTGGGAAATGTGTTTTCATTAAGGGGTGAGGTACTTTGGGGTGTAAAAGAAAGAGAGGAAGTAATTCCAAATGAGGATTTGGGGAAAGGTCTTAAAGATATATATATAGGCTGTATTTTCTGTGCTATACAATCACCACTCCTTATGTTTATTTTTTTTAATTAGTTAATTAATGAATTTTTGGCTGTGTTGGGTCTTCGTTGCTGTGCGCAGGCTTTCTCTAGTTGAGGCGAGCAGGGGCTACTCTTCGTTGTGGTACACAAGCTTCTCATTGCAATGACTTCTGTTGCGAAGCACGGGCTCTAGGTGCTCGGGCTTCAGTAGTTGTGGCACGTGGGCTCAGTAGTTGCGGCACATGGGCTCAGTAGTTGCAGCACGTGGGCTCAGTAATTGCAGCTCCTGGGCTCTAGAGCACAGGCTCAGCAGTTGTGGCGCATGGGCTTAGTTGCTCCTCGGCATATGGGATCTTCCCGGATGAGGGATCGAACCCGTGAACCCTGCACTGGCAGGTGGGCTCTTAACCACCGCGCCACCAGGGAAGTCCTGGGGAAAGGCTTTTTAGAGTTGATAGCAATGAACTGAGACTTTGTCAAGCACTTTCTGTGTTCTCTCCAGTGCTTTGTACTGGAGATATAAGACATAAAGTCACATTTGAGTGGGGCAGATAGGAAGTAAACACATAATTACCAGTGTAATATATAATTATTTAAATACATTTTTTTGATCAGTACTGTGGAGGAGTGATTATCAGTACTGATCTAAGAGATTATGGAGGTGGACTACTGATGTCAGCAAGTGATATTTAAGCTGAGTAGTTGTGGATTTAGAAGGTCAGGGTGTATATGGTAAAATAGATCACATAGAGGGGCAACAATTCAAAGGTCCAGAGTGGGGAAGGAGCTTGACATATGAGGAAACTGAAAGAAAGTTGATATTACTAGAACATGGGGTGCAAGAGAGGAAGTCTACTAGGTAGACAGGAGCCAGATTCTAGAGGCGGTGGTCAAGATTTTGATATTTATCCTAAGGGCAGTAGAAGTTTAAGTAGGAGTGTAACATGATGAGATTTGTCCTTTGTAAAAAATTACACTGGCTGCAGTGAGAGAACAGAGAACAGACTGTACAGGAATGAGAGTGGATGAGGGAAGACTGTTGCACTCATTCAGGTGAATGTTGATGGGGCTGAGATGCGGGTGGTAGTAGTAGAGAGAGAAAGAAATGGATAAATTCAGGAGCTGTTTAGGGAGGTAAAATTCACAGGACTCTGTGATTCTTTGGAGAGGGAGAAGCGGAGGATAATAGGAAGATATGGGGATGGAGAGAGAAGAGGTTTCCTGCTGAGCAGAGGCCCCAGGTCGGTAGGTGCAGAGTCAGTGCACAGAGCTGTGGGCAGTTTGATGTGGACCCACACTGAGAGCAGAAGCTTGAAATGCTGGCCCCAGATCTTGGGCCTTTATGCCTGAGGACCATAGAACCCAAATTAAACTCAGCAGTGTTTGTTCAACCTGTTTTACTTATGGAGCATGGTAGGTTAGCCTGGTTCAAGCCCAAATGGGTGCAAACTTCTTGGCCCCCTTTTCCTGCCTCCGGGTCTCCTTGCCCCGCCCCAGCCATTTTCATACCTCTGCAGTGCCGTGTTCTCAGATGCCAGGTCTCATTATGTTGTCCTACATCTTATCCCATTTCTGTGCTTCTCCCTGCCTCAGAATAGAATCTCAAACCCTGTCTGCTTAGAGATGGTTCTCTGCCTTTACTCTAGCCTCATTTCTCATTACATCTGTTTCACCTTATGGCTGGCCCCTAACGTCTAAGCCTCCTGTGCATTTGTTCCTGTCTTTCCTCATTCCAGAATTGCCCTCCTGCCCGTCCTCTAGCAAGGTACTGTTCTGATTCCATGTCTCCCATTCAGGTTTCAGCATATTGTCTGGTGTGTTCCCAGTCTCTTCCTCCTCTTCCTTTATTTATGAGTATTAATAATCCAGAATGAATGGCTCATTAATGTGTGTTGCTATAGCAGTTTACTTCAAATTTTGTTACTGTGAGGATTTAATGTCCCACCCCCCCCCAGCCTCTGCTCTGGTGTTGGGGTTATTTCCACATCTCTCCCCTGAACAGATTGCAGGCTCTGTGAGGGTTTACTTCTCTCTGCAGCCTCCCACAGCTTTCACGCATATTGAATGAATCAAAGTTTAGACTTGGTCTTTTCTTCTTAGCAAGAACCTTGCAGCACCATTACAAACGAAAGCTGTTTGATTTTATCATCTGTATGAACTGACTTTCTGCCCCTGCCTCCTACAGCCCCTTGTAATGCAGCTAAAAGGCAAATTC
Source organism: Neophocaena asiaeorientalis asiaeorientalis (assembly GCF_003031525.2). Taxonomy (NCBI): domain Eukaryota; kingdom Metazoa; phylum Chordata; class Mammalia; order Artiodactyla; family Phocoenidae; genus Neophocaena; species Neophocaena asiaeorientalis. The sequence goes on along the minus strand of NW_020174301.1, from coordinate 7,045,146 downwards.
TGCTTTGCCAAGGCATTGCAGGATTTCGAAGTCCTGCCTTTGGTGATTTGCAGGGCAGCCCTGCTCTTGGGTTACTGGCTGTTAAGCCTCCCCTGACACTGTAATTAAGATTAAAATTTTGTTTGTTTCAGTCTTGTTTTGGGAAAACTGGTTAAGTCTTAGAGGGTCAAGAAGGCAGTCAGAATAAAATAAATTCCCCTTCTCAGTAAATTACATTATTAGCTTATCAACCTCAACAGCACCCTTAAATGTAAAAAGATGTGTTCTAGAACTTATTAACTCCCAGTATTAGAAACCATGCAGTTTTCCTTATGAAAATGATATTTCATTTACAATTCATGAAATGTGGCAGCATTTTCCCCCTCATCCTTGAGCTATTGAATTGTTACTTTGGGAATCTAAGTAGTTACAGACACAGAAGTTGATCAGGAGATTTTTAAACTGGGGCCACCCTAAAATCATACTGCCTTAAATGATAGGTACCATAGCCATACTTTGCTTTGTCTGACAAGGTAGTTTATAGTGTTTTGTTAATCATTCACACTAAAAAATAGTTGTTGAGTGGATCAACAGTGATTATAGACATGATGAATGAATGTAGAGCATCAATATTGGGGTCATCTGAGACACTTTGGAGTTTGCATTTATAACATGGGAACCAGTCTTGCTATCACAGTGTTTTCTTATATTAGCATCGTATGATGGCTTTTGCTATACAGTTGGTATGTTTTTCAGAGCTTATGAATGGAGAAACTTTTATTGTTGGGTTATGACTTAAAAAGCTTGATTGTAGGGAAGGTCTGTGAAGTATTTTAGAAGTAGTTTTAAGATCTAGACACAAGAAATCATTACATACTTTGCAGTTAATAACTCTAATTTTGATATGAATGCATTTATTGGACAAGTTCTGAGATTTGAGAGGTATGCCTGCTGTTTTATCATATATTTAGGTCATTAATTTGTTGATATTTTCTTACCTCAGTTTGCTAATCTGTAGAATGGGAATAATAGTTCCTATTTCATAGAGTTGTTTTGAGAATTATGAGTCTCACAACATGTAAAGCATTTAGAGTAGTGCCCATGACATAGAAAATATTCAAAATGTTACCTAAAAGAAAAAAAAAAAAAGGCATGGTACCAGTCACCCTGAAGGGCAGAAGTCCTCATTCAGCAGGCTCTTGTGATCATTGTAGTTAAGGAAATTTTCTTAACTTTATGACTGTAGGTCAAATCCAAACTTATTCAACTATGATATGTTCTTTAGAAATTTTGTGCATCACGGTGCCATAAGATTTTCTTTAATGCCTTTTTTAAAGTGTTATTGAAAGAGAAAAGTAAACCTGTGACATTTAAAAATTCATTTTAGTTTCCTCTAGGTAATACCAAAAAGTTTTATTGAGCAATAAGGTGATGGTTTTGTCTGTGGGTCCTTTTTTTTTTTTTGGGGAACGAACTTATTTTTCAAGTGGGTCTTAAAATTTAAGCCTCAATTAATTACATGTAGCATTCTGATCCAAGACTGACCTGGAAGCACTAACTCAAAGAACATTTGATTTTATTTTCCTGTGGCAGTTCAGTAACATTAGACCCCTTGTCTTCCTTTGTCCCTCTTCTTTAATCTCCAGTATCCTGCATATTTCTATTGTCCCCCTGATTACATGCTTTTGTGAGACAATTACCAACTGCGTGATTGCAGAAAAGAATTACAAAACATACCATGAGCTCTCTGTAGGTGATTCTTGCAGATTTATTAGAACTGCTTAATAGTTCAGAAGTTCGTATAGATTGCATTTTGCTAGTTCAAAAACAGAGTCGGTGAGAGAGAAAGCTTGTGTAGTTAACCTAGCCATTGCCCTTGTGTTGTGCCTGAGTAGGGAATCTGATAAGAGTGATTTCTTTTCCTTAAGACCAATTAATCCTTTACGTTTGAAAAAGACTGAGAAAATTTTATGAGCCTGGTTTATAATCTGTACACAATACAGATAGTGGCACTTCTCTGAATTATCACTATGATTCTGGCAAGCAAAAATAAGAAACTACTTTAAATTCCTGTTATGTTAGATGCTGCAGCAGACTTGAATGGTGTTGACCATAATTCTCCATCTGTCTGCCTTAATTAGTTTTTGTTTTGTGCATTTAATTGAGTTTTAGTCGTTCCTTACAGAGTGCTAATCTGTTTGTAGGCGGTGTTCCTGTTGCCATGCAGCTCTTCCCAAGTCTTACTCAAAATGGCAGCCTTTCTGAAAATCGAATGTGTTTTAAAGATTTTTTTAAATTCCCTGGAATAAATTCCATACCCATACCAGGTGCTTGAATGACAGATCTGTGTCTTATTTCCTCTGATTTTGAAAACGGTCAGCAAAAGTACCATGTAGTGCATAATAGGTATTCAGATATTGAATAAGGGAGTCGGTGAATGAATGAATGAATGAATCTCTGTTCATAGTAATTTTCCTGTCTGTTCCCTTGTTGAACATGTTTCTGAGCCATCAACAGAGGTTGCCTTAGAAAATACTGCTTAAGGGCACATAGCTGATCAACCCACAGTTTTGTTGTCTTTTCGTTTATTGGTAGATGAGTTCTGACCTTGGTGCCATGTCTCCCATGTTGCCTCACAAAAGATACTCTTTTGACTTCTGGAACTGAAAAATGCTGTTTGGATATTGAGAAATTTGAATTCCCAGCATTTCAGTGGCTTCTGAGAATGACAGCACTATTTGAAATCAGGATTGTATTAGAAAACCTAGGTTATATGATGAATATAGCAGTGATCCCATCACTGTGATGTTGCAGAGTGGAGGATAATGGAACCTCTGGATTCTCTAAGTTGCTCCCCTCAGCGTGTATAAGAGGAATAGCTACCCAGGATTAGAGTGAAGTCTGCCATATAGCAGTAAAAGAAGCCATGATTTCGGCCTCCTTAGCGCAAAGCCTGACATGACTGTGAATTAGCTGGGGGATATAGTTGTGATTGCCTCCATTTAGAAGCCATTCTTTTGAGGTTTAATTATTTCTGCTCAAATAGTAAAACTATTGATAGCCATTTAAAGCTCGAACTTTAACAAGTCAGTCAGTAGGTAGATGCTTGCTGAGTGCCTACCATATGCCTGCCCCACAATGTGGAGTCTGTTGGAGGGTCTTTATGAGATATTTAAACTTGAATGTATTGGATACAGTGAGTTAGCTGGAGGTAAACACAAGATCTAGAGCTGCATTAATGGTGATAAATGTTCCAGAATGATTTGGTGCTTTTGGTTAAGCTGTTGTGCAAGAGACAAATTTCACTCTTCTGACCAACAGGTCTCAGCTCACCTCAGTTGCATTCATCTAGTTGATACATATTTCAACAGCTTTATTGTTTTTGCAGCCAAAGAGTGTAAAGATTAAACAACAGACAGTTGAGATTTTTTATCAAATTTAATTACTTAACTGCAGTCATTTCTGGATGTATGTTTTCTTTTAACATTGACAATTTTAAAAGACTTGAAAAAGGTTTGGTTAAATGTTTCCTTCCCATATGATTCCTAAACAAAAGATGGCAATTTAAAAATAGATTTTATCTATTTGCTGCTCATCTTTTGACTGTGGATTTCTTCCAACAGGTAAAAAAATCTCTTTGATCTTTTATTTTCAAATGGGCTTTTTGATAGTTATTCCTGCTTTGGTTGGATTTCTTTGACATAGGTTGTACTATAAGTTACAAAAACATCTTTGAGACAAAAGTGAATGGTTATTTGGAGTTAGGTACAAAATTAGGTTTTTAAAGACCTGGAGAAATTCAGGTCTATTATTATGCTGACAAACGGAACAAAATGTACTTTGTTTAACATAGATGAGCCAATACTGATTTCCAGGCTACAAATTAGACCTTAAATTTTATAACTCTTAAAAGATTTTTATTAAAAAATATTGCTACCTGGGAGCTGTTAACCTTAGTAAATTATTGGTGTTTTGTGACTCTGTCTGAAAAATGACTGTGGTTAATTACATAGTGCAGTCTTTCTAAGTCACCAGAAATAGGAAGTAGTTTTCTTGTAACATAAGATGCTTTATGTGTGTGTTCTTTGAATAGCTGAAGAAGTCACAGACCTGAAGAGGCAAGCAGTTGAAGAGATGATGGACAGAATTAAAAAGGGAGTTCATCTCAGACCAGTTAATCAGACAGCTAGACCCAAGGCAAAGGTATGGAATGACTAAATGCTTTTTTCCCCGATGTTTCTTTTTTTTGATGTAAAATTTTGAAATCTGATGAAAGATACATCAGAATTGATTGTCAAATCTTGGGTTAAGGCTAATGTGCCGTAAAAGCCTTTGCTTCATATAAGCACTTTTCAGAAGGACTCTGACCCATAGGAAACCTAGGTCACTACAGAAAGTAAGTCCTGTGGTTGCAGGGTGCTGCCGTCTCCTTGAGAGGGACATTGATATGAACTGTTATACCAAACAAGTAACAATTAGCACGCCCTTTATTTTCATCAATTCCTGGTGGTTGTGTGTAATTCAACAAGTATTTATTGAGTATCTACTATGTGCCAGGTACTGTTTTAGGCACTGGGAATAAAGCAGTAAACAAGACACAAAGATCCTTGCCTTCCCGAGGCTTCTGTTTTAGTGCGTGGGGGAGGGGAATCTGAGTGTGGGGATCACATCATATACCGTAGGAGACCTAAGACAACTTTTGAAAAATAGTGAGGTTTATAAGATTGTTTCCATTAATTCCACAGACCTATTCCCGGTCACTTCAAGGAGAAACTTGTGTATCTGTATCATCAGCTGTCTTCTAAGCTAGACCACAGTGAGCTCCAGGGTCTGTGGAAGTACCTAGTGTCTAGTTCAGAGCTTTTCCTTCCCCTTGTATATCTGTCCCATTTAAATAGACTCAATAGTAGAGTTTTTGACATTTTTCTTGAAAAATGCTTTTTCTTTCCTCACTCTAATAAGGTAGCAGCAGATTGCTTCTCTTTCTTTTTCCTCTTCCTTTAAACCAAACTTTATGGTCCTTTCTTACTCTCAAGGATGCCCTTCTGCAGCTACTTCAGTGTCCCCGAGTGTCATGACTGTTCACTAGAAATTCACCTGGGCTTTTAAAGTTGCCACTTTGTCACAGGCAGACAAGATAACTGGACAAGGCAGGAATGGCCATGGTGTGGGCTGTCCAGGGAAAGGGGGTTGGGAAGAGGGAACGAGCATTCCACGCCAAGAGAAGATTCACATCTAGGGAAGTGGAAGCTTCGGCAAGCTGTGGAGAGTAATTCAGTCTTGTGCTAGAGCTCTGAAAGCAAATGGGCAGAATGTAGAACTGGACCAGAAGCTGAGCGTGTAGATAGTTGGGCACAGCTCTTTCAGTGCCAGTGTCTGATGAGTGAGTGAAGAGCACTGTTGTTGGAGTCGGGTCCTTGCACTATCACCCAGCTTCCCGGGCTTCTTCTCCATAAGATACCCTCTCTGGCTCACACAGTTGTTGTTAGGGTCAAATGGAGTAAAATGTGAAACCACTTTAAAATGAAGGGTCTAAGTAGAACCTTAGAAAAGAATACATTTTTATGGCTTTCATGTCACAACTAGTTTGGAAAGAATAGCAAAACCAAATTATTACTAGAGAAAAATGCAGTGTCGTAAAAGAAACAAAATTAGTTTAGAAAGAAAAATGTTGAAAACTTCTTAAATCGTAAGCAATCAGTGTTCTGTATGTACTTTCATTTTCATTATATCACTTTGTCCTTTTTCTTTCTTGCCGTGACTCTTTCAACAGTTACACATTATTTAATGTCAGTTCAAAATCTGGAGGACAGCTGAACAAGGATCAGTGGACAACTGTTTTGTTTTGGTTTTTTTTTGCTCTTAATCATTAAAACTGTGTAGATATAGTGGTGAATGACCTGGTCAGTAACCTTTAAAACAAATGGTCACTGCATGCCTCAGTGCAGACTTCTTCCCCCAGTACCATCAGTACTTTCCTGAAATGTCACCAGTTATGAGAGTATGCAGTCCAGGCTTTGAAAAGGCTTGTGCAGTCAGAGGGCATCTTGAGTGGCATAGCAGCACTTTTGAGTATGCCTTTAGGCAGGGTGTTTGTTCAGAAGTCGTAACATGTCACCGGACAGCTTACCTACAGAAGTCAAGCCTGCCTTGAGAGTACTAATTTAACTGCATATCACTAAATTCCTTGATGTTGGTGGTGGTGCTGGTGTGGTTAAAATTAGTGTCTTAGAGCTTTTGACTGGCACTTGTGACTGCCACTGATGGCATGTGTATTTCACAGAAAACGGAGGCTATGAAAGTTGAACACCTTAGTTTAATTTGTACATGAGCAGCAAACCTCTCTCACTTTTTCTAACTGTACGTTTTTAAAAATTGGAATAGGATCTTATTCTTTTATTATCTTTTGAGAGGAAAGAATTATAGGTTGCCATTAATCACCTCCCATCTCTTGATGAAAGATTAGCCTTGCCTCTTTTCTAGGAATGAGAGGCCTGAGTGATTCCTTTCACTGTGTCTTGTAGGTTTTCTCTTCATCTCCTTTGTGAAAGGAAGTGGTACAGGGAAGATCAGAGGGTTTTTTTCCAGCCATCTTTTCATTGAGGGGTCCACAGAGACTGTGGTATTATGGGACAGGCAGGTATTACCCAGAATTTCATTTCAAATTATTTTGTTCGTGGTGTAGCCAGATGAGAACTGGGCTTGTAATCGAGACACCTGACTCAAATACAGAATTCCTCAAAGTGTAACTTTCGTCATAAGTAAGATGAAGTACTTGGACTGCACGCCCTCTGAGGTCTTTTACTACTCTGATAGCTGGTGATGCTAACATTCTCCTGTGATCCCGGCTGTGAAATTCATGAAACTAGACGCGCCAGTCCTCTGTAAACTGGCCTTGGCCTGGAGCTGACGGAGCTGAGAGGTGCTCTACCCTGTTGCTTGCTTTCTGCTCTGCACTCCTGCCTTCCTAGTCCTCATTTGCTGCCTCAAGTCCAGCAATGAGAGTGAAGAAGAGTTTATTGTAAAATGTTCTCAATAATTTGGAATTAAATCTTTGAAATTTAATGTTTACCAGATCTTTTCTACATATGATGATAGTAGGTAACAAAATGATGTGTAGAAGATGGTAGCTTGGCTCTTACCTCTAATTTTCTATTTAACTGCTCCTTGGGAGCATTAGCATGTCTAATATTTTTTCCTAACCGTAAGACATAGACCTAATTTAAAAAATGTAGTCAATATAAGCCACCAACACTTTGCCATGTAAAAGTCTTTGTTGGGTATCTTAAAACTGAATTACTCAGTCATTTTTCTTCTTTTTTACAATTGTAGCCAGAATCTTCAAAAGGCTCTGAAAGTGCAGTGAATGAACTAAAAGGAATACTGGTAAGAATAGATCTCAGTTTATTATTTAGTTAATGGGAAAATGGAAGAATATTTTAAAAATCTACTGTTATGAATAATTGGTTTTGATATATTTTATTTCCATTTACGGTAAGCCTCATTACTTTCGATAGTTTGCTTGATTGTGCTGTGGGCTCCTCCATTGGGTGTGTTAATAATGTGTCAATACTCTGCTGTTTCTATTCTAAAAGGATGGGCACACTTTCCCCCAAATCATTGTTTCCTGTTCTTGTTCTCCAATACTTGTATTACAACCTGAAGATAAAGTGTCTGGCCAGATGTGAGGATCAGTACATGCTTATATAGTAGATATATTATCAATATAAATATAGTAAATAGTGTTATAAGTAAATCTATACATAGATTATAGTAGATTTATTTATAAGTAAATCTATGATAAATATAGTAGATAATAGTATATTGTATAGTAGTCTCTCACATGGATAGTGCTTAACTTCGGGGCATGAAAGTGGAATTCTTGGCACCTAAATATAAATCAGAGATTCTCCCCAAATATTTTAGCATCAGAGTCATAGTCTGCTTTTCTCACAGTTTTGAAAAGTCATGATAAATTTGGATAATAGGAGTTCCTTTCTTTAGGTTACGAATTTCATTTTCTAAAAGTAATTCACATCCGTTAGAGAACATGCTTAATGCCCATCTCTAGTCATATTTCTTCTTTCCAAAGTATGAGCTTTTGCCAACAAAATAAATGAGTACTGCCCTGTCCGACAGTTTCTGTCGGAGACAAATGCCTCACTTAGAAAATGTTTTGGATACTAAGAGCTTTATTCTCAGATCTTGTTACAGTCTCAATACCAGTTATTATGCACAGTAAGTCAACAAACATGGGGGCGGAGGTAGAGCTAATATTCCCATGTTCGTTGTTACTGTGCTAATTATGCATTGCATGCAGACATCCACATAATTGTGGTAAACAAAATTATTTTCATCAAGCATGAAACAGTAGACTTAACTCGGAATGGCTTAATTAGTTTGCTATAGTTTTTAGGTGAGTGGAATTAATACTAAAGAGAAGTATGTAGCACTGGCTAACAGTAGTGGTCTACCTACAGAATAAAGTATTAAAACCATGGAAAAAGTATGTGGTTATTATCTAATGGATTCTTTGGTGAGAAAATTTTGTTATCCAGTGTTGTGTTAAGGAGAATGCCCTATGACAGTCCTTTTTGTTGTCTCTACATTGTAATGCTAATTTTTGTTCATGAAAATGCCCCCAGGGGCATTTGGTGGTTCTAGGGTCATAGTTCTGATCCTCAGTGAAAGAGTAAACTTCCCTGTTTGTTTTTTAAATCAGGTTTATTTGAAAAATCAGACATCTACATGAGATACATATGATACTTGATTACCCAAGTTACCCCACTTGCTGATAATGCTGGTTGGTAGCAAGTTTACTGAAAATCACAGTGTTGCTTTTAAAGATCATGTTCACTATACAACCATACTCACTATAGTTTTGTGCCACTTCAAGGAGAGAAATTTGTGAACAGATTTTTGTGGAATAACTTACAAATTATAAAAACTGTCAAAACATCTTTCTTTTCTTCAAATTGCCCTCATCCTCTTTTGTCCTGGATTTATCATTAGATTTCTCTACCTTACATGGCATTAATGTGTATCACTAATAGCTGTTATTCTTTGCATTAAATTTTTTTAAAGTGGAACTCACAATGCTCTCCCCTACTCTTCTTTGCCAAATGGCAACTTTCCACTACTACCACAGACGTTTCCTTTGAGGGATGATGGATCACTTGTAACTCCCAGTCACTTGGGGCCAAGAAACCATACTTCTTTTAGGAGAGAAAGGAAGCCCCTATCAGATGGGGCTCTATTGGTGCTTCTTGCTGGAGTTCAGACTATTAGTATTATCAGAATTTAGTACCCAGCAAAGTACATGACACGAACCTCACAGTTGTGGCATGTGAGAAACAAACATGAAAAGAACATAAAAAGTCTACAGATTGTGTACTGAAGTGGAAAGTGAGCACCTGTACCAAGAGATGCCAAGAAACCAAGAAGCTCTGTGTTCAGTTCTACTGCAAAACAGAAACCAGGAATGAACTCAGTCTGGGGGTGTTTTTACTGCAATGAAAGTGACCTGAGTTGTAAGCCTACTGCTGAAACTTAGCACATGGGTAGAAAACACATCTCGTGTTTGGGGGAGTTGGAAAACCTCACTGTCTTTTGAGTTGTACACTTTTCAAGCCAATTTTTAAAGTCTCAATGTTGACTGAACTTACTCTTCCAAGTCTATTTACACTTAATTTTTTAAGTTGTGTATTTTGTGGATAAAAAATATATAGCTATTTCTCATAGTCACACAAGGGTTTCTTTTTTTTTAGGTTTCGCAAACCTCTTGAGCCACACCAGCCATTTAAAAGCCACTCTAAGTGGAAATGGGCATTTCCAAAGAATAAATCAACAGAAATTAATCAGAAAGTCTCTTCTCAAGTTCAGTTGCCTCTAAATCAAAGAGACAAGAACAACTTTTTAAAAATTCACTTTTAGGTCTTTTTTGAACATCTTCAGTTTTTCAAATTACCCAGGAATTGTTGAATAGTTAATTTTGTTCCCTGACAATTAGAGTTGTTGGTATTATGAACATTTATCTAACATGGGGATTAAGACTGTTAAATGATGAAAGCGGTTTGGAGTAGAAATAGAAATTAGAAAAGTTAAGTTCAAGGTCCAGCCCTACCACTGACTTACTGTGGGACCTGGCCCAAAACGCTGAGGATCACTGATTTATAGGATTCTCTTTTCTGTGAAGTGAAGGAATTGTATGTACCACGTGGTGATTTGTGATTTCTCTAATTTTATGATTATAAGTAGATAATTAAGACAGTCTTGGTACTTCATTAGCTGAGCTCCTTTATCACGTTGGTTGAGATCCATGCAGAAACCTTTCCTCCATAATTGCCTCCATATTTACAGTTTGCTCCTATACTAACCTAGCCAACCGCCTTGGTCAGTGAATAGAGAAAAAAATTGGGAATTCAAGGATTAGAACTTGGAAAATGAATTCCTTCAGTATCAGGTGCGATGAGAGGATAGCTCACCACAGTCAGGAGTTTGGGGAAGTAATGCGGTTATCCAAACAAAAATAGAGACTCTTGTGAAAGGTAAATTCTTCAATAAAAGATATCCTTGGAAGGTATATGTGTATGTACATGTACATACACACATACACAGACACATATCTTTTTCTTGAGTTAACTCTAGCCATTGGGAAAATCACACAGAATGTCCTTGATGTTCAAACAGTCTGATAGTTTGAGTGATTTTAGTAAGGGCCATAAATTTTTCTGTTTACAAATGATAGAACTTTTTAAAAATTATAAACACAAATGATTTGGGAATAGTTTTTCTAATACATTAAAAATTTTTATCTGAATTGGTTTTAGTTCTGTTTTCATTACCTTATCAGTGTTAATCCTACCTTACTATATAACTCTTTGATGAGTGGGTACAGATCTGCATTGTTAACTGTTAAATAAAGAAATCATCTAATTTTTTAAATTATAAAATAAGCTATTATAGTGTTACATGTAATATGATTTTCCTTTAATGTATTTTATGAATTTTTGCAATCAATCCAAAGTAGAAAGAGGCTCTTCCAGGGGGAAAGTATCAGATGCCTGATTAAAATATGAGCCTTAAGAATTTTACACATCAGTTTTGGTTAGCTAGCTGACAGCAGAGGAATATAATCTCCTAATCTTGTTAGTCAGTTTTCCCAGCAACAGACTGCTTTTCTATAACTTTGTGCAGTTAGGGAGAAAAACACCTTTCTAACCGAACCAACATAATAACCTATATCATGTGAGATTTGTAACTACCTAATTTTACAAGCTACTTTTTTTGTTTTATAGGTTAAAGAAGAAACATGAGTTACCATTTTAGCTAGTAGGATTCTTAGAATCGTTCAGGGAGTTGGCAGGGGCAGGGAGCAGCGTTCAGGCAAGCCCATAGTGAGCTGAAGTGACAAAGGCTGGCCTACTTGTTAGCCTGGGTGGACAAAGCCTGCCTTCCGACTCTGGCCTGAAGTCTGGCAAGTTATACCTGACTTGAGGTTCTGATTTTCTCTGATCAAAAGATTGTGGTTCAGCTGGGTTTTTTATTCACCCCTAAGCCTGCGGCACAGCTGAGGAGAGCTCTTTCAAAGAAATAGTGGGCATTTCTTAGAAAAGAAAATGGACCACTTGTAATGGTGGGGTGCTAAATCTTTACCCCTTAAATCTACGAAGAAGTGTATCACCCAGTGTTCTGTACAAACACTTGGCTGGTAATGGAGATAGAAAACCGTAGCTCTCCCTCCATAACATACTTCCAAGAGGAGCCAGGGCAGGGGAGCACTGCCTGGGTCTTCCTCTGTCCTCTTGAAAGTCAGTACGCCTTTCAGCAGGAGCACAGCTTTATGGCATCTCTTGTTTCCTTCAGTGTCTTCCGGGTGCTGAGTAATCCATTCATTCACTGCCTCCTCTGTTCAGGAGTGTGGGATTACGGCGCCGGCCCTTCCTTGCCTCCCTGTAGACTGTAGCCTTTGCTCTTTCACAGAGAAGCGAGGTGTGCTCAGCGTAGCACCTCCTGGGTTAGGCCGCCGGAGAGCGTTACGTGCTTCCTTCGGCAGCACGCCTTGTCACCAGGTGTGCGGCCAGGGTCATTCTCTCTGAAGAATCGGCCACATTTTTCAGTGCCGCAAGGATTTGGGTCAGTAACTCATGGCTGCCATGTCAAGATAACCTTCTAAGGTGAGTTCAGTATATCTGTTTTCTTCTCCGCGTGGTCGACCAACACACATCAGAATCTTAATCATCAATGTGCAAGTACCTTCCCACCACTGAATTTCATATAGTTAGCCCATCAAGAGGTATTCTTGTGCTGTTCTTTTGCTACGAAAGCTAACATCTTACATCATCAGTAGCATCTTCTTAAATGATCCAACACTGTATGTTAAAGATATGCACATTAAAAATACATATATAGCAAATTCATTTTAGTTCCTAATTCCATTCAAATTCTGGTAATGTTTTGGTGGTTTGACTTTTATATTCTTTTGTGTATTGTATTAAGACATTAACCTTTTTGTTTTTGTTTTTGTTTTGTTTTCACTTTAGGGGACACTTAACAAATCCACTAGTTCAAGAAGCTTAAAATCCCTTCACATTGAAAACAGTGAAACTGAGTTAGAAAGGATTTTGCGTCGCAGAAAGTTGACAACAGAAGCAGATAGCAGTAGTAAGCTGGTTTGAATTTTCCACGGTTCTACTCTTCTTCTCTGAAGCATCTTCCTTTCAGTGTCTCCTTAACATAAAATGATCTTTTTAAAATTATTAAATTTTTTTATGTGAATGAGAAGTATTGGATGGCAAAGGTACTTAATGGGTATCTCATAAGAGTGCTTAATGTATTTTTATTTATTGGTATGTTTATTTATTTGTAGGGAATCAGGCTTTTATGGATCTTGTTTGCTTAATGCAAGATGCCCTTTGGTAAAGACATCCGGGATGGACTTTGGCAACAATGTAGCATTGAGTAAAGGCTCCGGAACCAGAAGGCATGAGTTTGAATCCTAGCTTTGCAGTTTACTGCTTGCCCTTTAAGCAAATTACTCAACCTCTCTGTGCCTCAATTTCTTCATCTATAAAATGAGGATAATAAAAGCACCACCTCATAGGATTATTCTAAGGATTAAGTCAATATATAAAAAGTGCTTAGCACTGTGCCTGGCACAAAGAGCACAATAGTTAGTAATAATAGTCGTAATTACAAATCAGTTACAAATGCAAAGAAATCGTCTTTATTTTTCATATCCATTTAGTTTATTGTCCCTGCCTGTGAGTCAAGTGAATGAGAAAGTCCAGCTCTGTCATCAACTGTAAATGACCATCTGAGCATCTTGAGATCACAGTTTGCATTGGTATCATGATATGCGTGTATTAGACTTCAAAGTGTGTTTCAGAACTCACTTTGTATGTCTTCAGATTTTTTTCCATCAGCTTGATCATGGGAATTAGCAGAAACCTTTATGAGGTTTTCCCCTTGTTGCCAGGAGGCTGCTTTTGGATAACTACCCTAAACTAAAATTAATAGCAACCACAGCTAATGTACTGAATCTTTTAGACTCTGTTCAATCAACTCCAATTAGTCTATTGTAACAGTTTAACTTTGCATTGTTGTCATGTCTATCAAGTTTAAATTGCTAGAATATTAAGGATTTGGGTTTTTGATAATCAAGCTCTAGCTTTCATGTAGGGATTTACTCAATGGAGTAAATTGGTTCCTTGAACCAGAAGCAGCATAATACCAGCCAAACTGTTTTTATAAAAGATGAAGACTTTGTGCCCTTCTTTAAAAAAAAAAATTAGCCATTCAGTTTGTTCTAGAAATTCTGCTGTTAGTATCCTGTAAGAATTACCACCACCCCACGCCCAAATAACCAACTCTCAGGAAAACTAAGGGATGCCATAAGAGACTTTTTTTCCCCTTATGTTCGCTTTACAAGAATTTACCAGCCTCCATAATGAATTGTTATTCACTTGTGAGTTAGTGCTGTGACTTTTCCAGCATTTCATCCTGAAAGTATTCATGTAGTTTTCATTAATTTTTAGAACTTTGCGAATGCCATTTTTGTGCTCTGTCATTTACATTTTGTATTTTGCCACTGACCTTTTTGTTCCTCCAGAAACATTCTTTCTTCACTCACTTGGTCAAACTTGCAGCACTCACTATTTCAGAGTTAGTTTTCCATGGGAGAAATGAGGAAACATTTTTATTTTAGTCAATATGAAGATTTGAGTATTTCAAAGTGTGGAGAAAGGTAGGAACACATTTTATGGACATGGTGAGACTCTTTCATTTTACTGATTATATTCCACCAGTATACAAATATTCAAGGTATCACTTGAGGGAAGTTAGAATAAGAGATACATATTCAATAGAATCATTAATACTTGGATAGAGAAATAAGAACTGTGTAATTGGCAGGATGGAGAGGAAACATACTGAAGGGAGTGACTTGTAAGTGAGCAGAAATTTTCTTTTGAGCTCCCTAGTAGCCAAAGCCCCCCCCCAAAAAAAGGGTATGTGTGGGGGGTAGAGAGGACACAAACTTACAAACTCTATCATCTAGTAAAAGAAATAACTTATTTTTTTTACATGGTTCAAATGTTTTGCAAGCATCAAACTGGCAGAGGTATTTACTATGTAATCTTTTTATAAAGGTCATGGAATGAGAAAATGAAAATTCCAGGGAGGCAAATAAGATGCTAAAGTAGCACAACTGCATAGTGGGAGCAAATTACAGAGAGAAGTTTGATAGGTTTGTTCCTCAGGTGCATTTGAATCTCTTGAGATTTTTTTCTCCTGCACACAAAGGGTTATGGAAAGGCTAAAGGTGAGGTTACAAAGTGGAGAAAGGAAGCATCATAAGTGAGGCAGAGGCAGCCTGAGGTTGGCAGAACTCGTATCCCAAGTTAGTATCTCCCTCAGGGGCCACAGAAACACCTTTTTCTTTAGAATTTTTCTTACGGGGCTAACTGGTATTTCCTTGATTTACCTAGACTGTGGGCTACAAAACTGACATTTCTAAGAGCAGCAAGTGCCTCTTGGAAAACATTGGACTGCTTAAATAGGATGCAATAATAATAGTGTTCATCATCATCATCATCTTAAACATTAGGCATTTTTCTTTATTTCTTTTTGTATGTAAGAAAAATAACAGCTCTGGCTCAGCTCACCCACTCTCCCTCCTTTAGAATTGGCTTCAGTTGCAGAACAGCAGCAGGCGTTGGTGTGTATTCAGAAACAGATCTTGCTTTTCTACAAGGACAGATTGTTTAAAGCTATCTATAGTATTACAGTCAGCAGTTACCCAAGGGCTGAGCAGAACTGCTCTGAAGCACATCTTACGTTCAGCTTCATATTTATACTTTGAGGAATGAACTTTCTTGATCTTTCTGCCCTTTTCTCTTTACCCCCACATCCCCATGCAGCGTGAGGCTTGTCACAGGCAGGAGGGAAAGGCCTTTTGAACCAGAATATTCTATAATGTCACAAATTTGTCTGCTCAGACGGTACCGAAGAAATAAATGAGAAAGGCAGACACTGATGCTTTGTGAGCTGAGGCTTTCTACCAGACCAGGGAGGATCTGTGTCTCCCACGTGGAGTAAGTCTAGAGGAACTGCAGTAACAGAATGGCTGCACAATTTCCCAGCCCCTCTCAGATAGGTTTTTCAAATTATAACATCATTTTTGGAGTTCATATGTTTGTTATACTGCATCAGACACATTCATATACAAATGTAAGAATAAAATTCCAAAGCCTAATATAAATAATCAAGGATTAGCTAGCATTTTGGATTGTACCCACCAGTCCTTTCCATTTTAGATGATCTGACATTTCTTAAGGATATAGAGAGTCCCAAGTCCCGTGTCCCCTGCATCGGCAGGCGGACCCTCAACCACTGTGCCACCAGGGAAGCCCAAGTTTTGCTTTTTTCTTAGCTGCACCTTTCAGGGTTGTTCTGTAGCTTATTTTTTTAGAAGTTCTAATTTTATTTGTACATTCATGACATTTCATAAATTGCTTCGTTTTAAAAGGATTCCTTCTGAAGTTTCAAGAAAGACATACTAGAATCTTGCTTTGAAAAAACTGTCTAGGATAGTATCTTCCTAACTGAAGATAGAAAAAAAGTAATGATGGAGCTTAGCTTCAATGCATAGAAGTTTTAGACTGATATGCCAATAATTGTAGTAACAAGCCCTATTATAGTTTTCTGATCCTACCCAAAGAGCAGAAAAGTCCGAAAGGTAAACAGCCAAACTCTTTGCCACTTAATTTTTATAATCCTGTGTCTGTATTTTAATAGGAAATAAACCCACTTACTTCTCAATCACATTAAAATGAAAATGTTCATAAAAGCTATTTAAGGCTCAGAAAGCCTTCATGAGCCTTTTAAAAAGAGCTTTTTGACATCATTCCATTTTCTGTTTAAAATCAGAGCTGAGTTTTGGAAAGAATTAACTCTTGAGAGGCCAAATGATTCAAGTAGAGCTGTCAGAAAGCCATGCTCTGTGAGAAGTAAAGACTTTACAGTTCCAGTATTACTAAAGGACTCTGGTCAGTTGAGGAAACCATGGCCTGGGGTTTTAGAGTTTGTTAAAGGTCTGTACACAATTTCTCAGCGTGGTCCTGAAAAGCAGTAGTACCACCAAAGCAGAGCAGATTTCTAATAGGAGCATTTTCCAGCATGCTCTTGAAATTTTAACAAAACTTGGCCTTTTCACTTCCTGAGGAATTTTCAGCTCATCTGTTTTTCAGTACCATATTAATAAGCATCGAACAGAATTATTAAACTTGAGGTATGTGTTTGGTTTTAAGGTCCAACTGGAATATTAGCCACCTCAGAGTCCAAATCCATGCCAGTGTTGGGTTCTGTATCCAGTGTAACAAAAACAGCCTTGAACAAGAAAACTCTGGAGGCAGAATTCAACAGCCCGTCCCCCCCAACACCTGAGCCAGGTGAAGGGTCGTGTAAATTGGAAGGATGCACAAGTTCCAAGGTTACATTTCAGTAAGTAATGATGCTCTTTACTAAGTAGTGTGTAGAAGAATCTGTGATGACTAATTTGTGTGTTACTTTGCTTTGTTTCTCCTTAGATAGAGATTTCGATTTGGTTAGCCAATAAATACTCTTCTTCCTCTGTTTGATGAGCCAACTTTTGATTCCAGGCTCCTAGCTTAGAGGTCTTATTCTGATGCAAAGCAGACATGTATAAAGAGAATTCCATCCCTAAGCTGGTTTGGTAAAATCAGATTCTTCTTCTACACAAAGAATTGACTTGGATGATCCTTATTCAGCATCAGAAGACACTTAATCATTCTTTCAAGATTAAATACTTAGATCATCCCTCTTAATGGTTCATGAGCAGCCAAAGAAGATACTAGATCTTCAAACTTACTTTGAAGGGTATGTTTTTACAGCCTTATTTTCTAATTCTCAGTTAAAGATGTGCCTTAATATTGCTCTATTCTGAGACTGAAAACACGCTATGTAAAGAGTTACCTATGTATGGCTTGAAAGTGGCACTTTGATTGACAAAGAATTAATCCTGCTATTGAATGTGTTTCAGACAGATCTGGTGGAGGATCAGTTTGTTTTATAACAATGGCAGGCTCTTTTTGAAATTAGTCTAGTTTTGCTTTAGTTCTCTTGCCAGGATGTCAGCTGGTTTGTCACATAAAGAAAAGGAAGAGGTGAGACAAATCAGATCAGCAAATATTGTAATCATGGTTAATTAAACCTTTGATTTCCCATTCTATCAGGGGAGAAAGAACCCTTTTCTGTAGCTGTACCTGTCTTAGTTTAAAAGGTGAAGCCTGGACAAATGAAGTTGCGATTCAATTTAGATCTGTTTTTGCCAGCTGGTATTTTCTTCCAGTCTTGCGTTTCTCTTATTGGTACTATTAACTTTTTCCCCCTCTTTTGGAATGAATGACCTTCTTTGCTGATTTACAGTTTTGTCTAATTTCATTGTGTTTAAAAAGTACATTTTCTCCTGCAGTCATGTGTTTTCTTTCTTTTGACTGGAGTCATTTGAACAGTTCTAGCAGAAAGATGATCTATATTCATTCTTCGTCTGTCCTATTAAATTTGTTTAGCACCTAATTTGACACCAACAGTCTGGCTACATTTGAACCAGTATCCAGACACAAAAGCAATTTGGCTGAGACAACTTAGTTTCTGAGAAATGCTTCAGTGTGTGTGTATAGATTTTTTTTTCCTTTACCATTTTACACAGATAATCTTAATCAGAAAATACTGCAACTCCTTCCTTCTTTTGTCTGCCTTTTATTCTCCAAAAGTAAGTGGAAATTACATTTCCAAGAAAGGAAATGAAATAATTGCAGGCCCAAGGTCTGCAAAATGTGTGCTGAATTGACAGTGAAAAGGATCCATTTGTTGACAGACACAGTTGTTAGATGCCATAAAGGCCTATGTGAAGCTCAATTTATTTCTCATCTTGCTTGTTCAATGAGTGTTTAAGAGACACGTTTCGATTTAATTTATCTACTTAAAGCACTAATACAAATACTCTGTGCTGCTGTATTAACTTTTAAACTTTGTAATCTAATGCTTGATTATTCAGTTCTTGACATGCTTTAGCTGAAATAACTAACGCCATGCATTTTCATATTGACAAGTCATTTACCAAAGAAGAGTGCCTTTCTGAAAAACGTGTTTCTTAAGTACAATTAGACTATCCAAATGAATCCAAGTGTCTTGTGTATGTACATGGTAATTATTCACTTCCCAGATGTGCTTCATTCATTTATGTTTAAACCTAGCTTTTTACTGAGTAAAAGAACTTAATGTAGTCATATGTAAGCTTTAAAAGTAAAAACTCATGGGATTTCTCAGGATTCCCCGACAGAGGTTTAGCTACCAGGAATGAGAAGGGTTATTTTCAGGCTGTTTCTGGCTGGCTTTGGCTAGCAGGTTCATTCTGTTATACTAGCCATAAGGTAGAGGCAACCACATTGTCTTACCTCATAGACCTGATTTGTCACTTTGAAGTGCAAATGTTTCCTTTGCTTTTAAAAAGTGCCTTTGCTCTCTGGTAATGGCACCCTTATTTTGATCTGTGACGGCACCACCGTAGTGTTTTTCAGGTGAGTGGTATTATCGGCTCTTGACAGGGAATCAAGGTCAAGGGAGGATATCAATCACAGTAGGCTCTAATGCATTACATTATTGCGAACACACACACACACACACACACACACACACACACACACACACACACACACACACACAGTCCCTGCCACTCTTACGCTCCCTTCCACCCTCCGCTTTGGCCTCTCTGGCCTAGAATCATTCCACCCCAGCTCTTTGCTTTTGCTATCCCCTTTGCCTCAGATGCCCTTCCCCCAGTAGCTGCACTATCTCACCTCTATCATTTCTTTGCTCAGATGTCATCTTTTCAATGAGGCCTACCTACCCTGACCACCCTATTTAAAATTGTAACTCAACTCCCTTAAACGCTGATTCTCCCTGACCCTACTCCATTTTCCCCCATAACAGTTATCTTCTAACGTATTACATACTTTATTATATATATGCTTATTTTCTCTCTTCCCCTCCTAGAATGTAAATTCCATGAGGGTAGGACATTTTTTTGTCACTGGTGTATCTCAAACACCTGGAAAAACTCCTGCCTTATGGTAGGCTCTCAGGAAATACTTGTTGAATATATGAATGAATGAATAAATACATTTTTAGTATCAATAAAACAGCAGAATATCAATTAATTAGAATACTCAGTTAACCAGCATTCCCCCATTATTCAGCAGTCACACATATACACATATATGTGTACATAAATATTAGATATTTTGGTTTATTTGGTTGCTTATTTGGGTTTTTAAACATTTTTTAAATGCCTAGGAGTCATTTACATTCAGTTTTGCATATCTTCTGCATCTTTGAACCTATACAAGATAAAGTTATCAGAGACAACAGAATACCCAGTTGTAAAAGAAAGATTCGGCTGTGCTCACTGCCTCAGGTGAACAGGAAAGTTTGCTAACCTACTAAGAAAACTTTTAAAGTGAAGGAAGAAGCAAAGATGTTTTCTGCATAAGATCTTCACTTACCCAGAAAATTAAATAGCATCAGGCTATTCCCAGAAAGTTTATTTTCCTTTTAATTCCTAAAATCAACATATGTGTATGTTCCAAATTACTGAGTAACTTCTATCTGGTAAATTGTAGAGCCAGAGAGATATATGGATTTCTTTCTTAGGAACTTATGAGACAGCAAGAGACACCTTTAATACTTACTTGCAAGGATTAATTAAAATTAACATTCTTGTCACCAGTCTGAGCAAGCAGGGTTTTTTTTTAAGCAAAAAGAAGAAAAAGAAAGAAAAAGATAATCAGGACTTAGAGAAGCCTAATTGTTTCTATTTATCTTTCAATAATAGCTTTAGAAATATTTGTGTCCTCATTTATTTCTAGTGAATACATACTATCTAGTAATAATATCTTAAATCTAACAGTGAATTTGAATTTCATTAATTCCGATTAGTTATTACTCAAACAGGAATTATGCTCATAATCTCCCTTTATGCCATGAGAGGTAAAGAGCTGGCCAAGCGAATGGAGAGTATAAGCCTTATTTTTGCTTTCATGCTCTTCCCTTCTGATCCAAAATATTCTGACAGTGTTAAAATAGAGTAAGACTCATTGATTCAAGCTAATCAATGGCTGGGATGGTCAATGTAAAATAGGGAAAATTCCAAATTATAGAATTTTTAAAAGATAACGATTCCATTACTTTCAGACAGCTACAGTACCTGGAAATAGGCTAACTGAGTGTTGCACAGGGTCAAAAAAGCCAAGAATGATTTGTATTTTCACCAGCAAAAGCCTGTAGACTGGACGAGGAGTAACAAGGAAACACAGCATGATCCGTTTTCTAAATCAGTGTCTTTCCACATATGCACAGGGTGGCGAGCAGCACTGAATTATTTCCAGAACTCCAGCTCCACAGTGAGACCTCGGGTTCGGATCTTGGGTTTGCTATTTATTATCTTTATGACCTCGGGCAAGTTATTTAATCACGTGGAAGATGAGGGTAATGATACCTACCTTGTAGGGTTGTCACATAAATTAAATAATTTATGAAAAATATTTCAATAAATTCCTTTTCTATCTTAATATAAAATTATAGTGCTGGGGCATTACTGGATTATCAAGGACAAAAGTTAGAGTTGAAAGCTTAGGTACTGAACACCTGGCTTATTGACTGGGCCAGGTTTCCTTGGGAAAATTATGTAACCTCTGTGTTTTGTTTTTGTTTTTTCACTTTTTGTTGTACTGTTTTTCTTATCTAAAATTGAGGGAAGTAGATGAGGCACTCTCCAGAGTCTCTTTCAGCTCTAGAATCCCAATAATTCCTCCCAGATGTGGTTGCTTGATAAAGATGTTCACAGTTAAGATAAAGAACAAGAGTTAAGCACATAGTTTTTACCCCCAACGTGTCTCTCAATATAGATTTACAGTAAAACACAAACCTAGAAATATAAAATAATTTTTTGAAAAATTTTAATTTTCAAACTACATCTTAGGAACTTACAAATCCAGACTGAAATGATTGTTATCCTTCAGGGTTATATTCTTAGGGGTCAGGATACTCATTCCAGCCCTGTCACTGTTGCTCCAAATGCTTTTAGACCTATTTGGGTTAGAGATACCTGACCACAGAGGAAATAAATTGGACAGTCTTTCCTATCCATTTATTCTGGGGTGGAAAAAGTGGGTGAGAAGTAAAGAGTGCTTTAGAGCCACTTGGCGGGTTGTGTAAGAGAATTAGTGTCAGTTTTTATCTTGGTCAAAAAATGATATGGCCCATTTTAACCACTACTATATGTTCAACATATGTTTCCAAATGACTTTGGCTTTTGCTAGTTCATTCAGTTTTTGGAAATAGCCATCAGTTTGCCACCATTGCAGATGCATTTTTTAAAATGTGACACAGACCCATGACATGTCTCCCAGCCGTGTGTACAGAAAAGTACCATGCAATACAGTCAAGCCAAAGCTTGCTTCTTGAACTCCAGTTAGGTTGACAGGTTCCAAATTTACACATTCTGGGGCGTTGATTTAAAGGGTAACTAGGAAGTCAGTATTTCAGAAGCAAACGTAAGTTGAGCAATAAGTAAGAAAATGCAAGTATAATTCCTAGCTATGGGTAGAGTTGTCTTCCATTTTAATCCTGTGTGAGGTACCTGAGACACATTAGCTCTGTTATCCACAGAATGGGGAGATCTGATGATCTCGAGTGATGTAAGTGAAGTGAATTGGGAAAACATTTGGGGGTAAAAGCCTACAACCTTCCATTGTATATGTTTCGCCTCTTTATTTTTTAAATTTTCTGTTACTCTTTATCAATATATATTAATATATATCCATATTATAATAGCGTTCATCTGAGAGGAAATGTGCTTATATCGCTATAAGCAGGATGTCTATGTTGATTATAGATGGAGGCTATGAGTAACGAGCCAGTTTCCAATTTGGAATTTGCTTTGGTGATGTTTTGTTGTTGTTACTATCGTTTCACTAACATTTATGAAGCCAATACTTTTATGTGTTGTTTTAATTCTTCCAAAAGTACTGAGGTTTAGTGACATAAACAATTTGCCCAAAATTCTGTTCCTAATCGATAATTGGGTCAGATTTCATTTGAACCTTCTTCATTCTAACTTCAGAGCCCACGCTTTTGAGCTATAGCATACTGCGTTGAGTGTATTAAGAGCTGTAGGAATGGAAGGGAAGAAAATGACTGTAAGGTTTCTTCTGCAGGAAGCAGTGATTCTGTAGTTAAATTGCTCCATTTGCCCTATTCACATCCTGCTCCTCTGACCCTACATACTCACAGATAGTGTCATCTCTTCCTTTTTCTTTCCTCTTCCTAAGGCTAAACTAAGCAATTAATATATCTTTTGCCAAGGGAAGAAAATGTTACCCAGTAAAGCAAAGAATTCTGAAAAGGAGAGCCAATCTGAATTAGCAAGAAGACTTAAAAGAGATTTGGAAAGAAATTGTTTTAGTGTTTTTCATGTCAAATGGCCAATAAAGGGGCATGCTTCACAAATAAACTTTTGGAAATTACCATATTAGAATACCAGCCTAAGCTCCTTTAATCTTTGGCATAAGTTTCATGTACACATTTTTTATTTATTTACATTTCAAACATGCTGAGGATTAGTTCATTCCCAGAAGTCAAATACCTTGAAAATATCTGACTTGAATCACTGGATTAGAAAGGTGTTTTACTAAATGATAATATGACAATATAAAGATGAATCACTGTGAATACAGTTGTTTTAAAACATACATTCTACAGCCCCAAATAAATTTCACCGTTGCATCCACTTTATGCTGCACCTCTGTGAGTCAGCTCTACCTTTGGTCAATTACTGGTTAGCTCCTTTGAGTTTGTGGTGTAGTGCCCATTGTCATCATATTTTAGAACATCTCTATTTTAAAGAAAGGCAGGACAAATGGGCCTGCAGTATGGAGAAAGAGACAAGCAGATCTTACAAGAGTTCTACATCACAATCAGGCAGAGACCCAAGAGTATCTTGTGTTCTCACAGTCTTGCTTTTTTGTCTCTGAACAGTCTCATCTAGAAGTGGCCTTACTTGTCTGTATTGAGCTTT
The DNA here is from genome assembly GCF_003031525.2 of Neophocaena asiaeorientalis asiaeorientalis. NCBI lineage: Eukaryota > Metazoa > Chordata > Mammalia > Artiodactyla > Phocoenidae > Neophocaena > Neophocaena asiaeorientalis. The sequence goes on along the minus strand of NW_020174301.1, from coordinate 7,021,511 downwards.
ATTCATCTGTGCTCACTTTTTCTATTAATTACTTTCAGAAGGGTGAATATCCGCCTGACAGTTACAGTTAAACAAGGGAGTCAACCTCAAGGATGATTTGTCATTTCACCTAGTTACATCTCTAGAACCTGGCTTCAAAGGGGAGAACCCAGTTTCCATTGTAACTGGTGTGATTTGCAGTGATTTCATAGCTGTGTCCTCATCTCTTGGTCATTCTCAAAGATGCTTTTAAGCCACAATTGCCAGAGACCCTTCCAGTTAATACTTCTCTAATTCATCATGCCCTTCTTCAACCCCAGAGCTCCCCAAAACTCTAAGCTTTATCAAGCTCTTTAAAATTTCCTTTTCAGCCATCAGACAGGCGGCTAGCTTGCCTTTTTTGTTTGGGAGGTCAAAACGGGTCACATTGTGCCCTAGAAGAATTTAAAAAACAAAAACCTATGTAGCAATTACAGGACTTCAATTTCAGTAGAAAAATGACCGTTTCCAGTACAGCCATTTTTATTTTAATTTGCATTTAATTTCTAGGTCTGTGGTGTCTCTAAATACGTGTGACCTGTGGCCCCGCACAGATTAATTCTTGTAAGATTAATTTTTGTAAATGAAATTGAAAAGTATTGCTCTTTTGCATTGCAGCTGGAGAATCTGAGCTTTTGAAATATGTTACCAAATAGAAATTGAGATTCTTAACTTACTTTAGAGGGATTTGGGTCAACATTTTGTTCAAATGGAAAATAGAGAAGTTTTTAGTGCTTGTGGTGGAAAGAATAGGTTTTCTTCCTGTTAATCCCAACTCTACCATTTCCTCCCCTCCTCCTCTCCTCTTTTCTCTCCTATTGTGTATGTGTGCATATGTGTATTTGCATGCATGGTGCTAGAAAGGAGGGCACCTTCCCTGTACTTAGCAAACATTCGTTTCTGAGAAGAGACTACTAGCTAGCAAATGAACTGCATGGAAGTTACTGCTTAATCTGATGCTCTTATACAATTAAAGGATTTGCTCTGCTCTCAACTGTAATCTTAGTACGGCTGAATTGTGTATGGACACTGCAGGAAACAGCTCTGCTCAGCAAAGCACTACTACAAAGGTTCTCCATGTGTTCCTGTACATGGACAATTAAGTTTTAACAACAAAATTAGCAGAACAACTGGATGTTCGGGAAGTTGAGATCTCCTTACTCAGTCTCTTTTTCCTCCCCCCTCCAAAGGAGTTTCCCTGTGGGCTGTCCAGAAGATCCGCCTGTCAGTTTTGTCTTACAGGTGTTCTGAGTTACCTTACAGACAGCAGCTTCTTCCAGATTAATAGTTGAGGCTATATTACACCTAGTGTTAAAATTCTGTTGAGTAAATCTCGAAATAATTGTTAAAATGCTGCTGAGTAATTGTCAATTCTCTCAAAGAATTAATTGCCTTCTAACATTTGCCTCCAGTTGCAAACACCTATGATTTTAAGAGACTTAGCATAAAATATATCATTTCTCCATGGAGAACCATATTGCTTTTGGTGCTTTGTCATTTTTTTAAAACATCTTTCAGTAGTCTCTGCAGTATTTGTGTTTCCTTTTATTTTTATATAGTGGAGTAGTGGAGACTTAAAATTTATTCAAATAGAAGTCTGGCTAAAACTTAAATGCAATTTCAGATCTGAGGATAAATTGACTTAACTTCTGAAACCTGATAAATGCTTTTCGTTTAAAGTATATTTTGTCATATAACTATGAAAAGTAACACACTGAATGCTTCATGACTTCCTGTCTTAAAAGAGAGTTTAAAGTATATAATATAGTAAATTTAAAGAAAAATCTTTTAAAATTTAAAAAACATTGCTCTGAAAATTAAGAATGAAAATGCAAACATTCTGTGCACGGCAGCTTTCTTGAGGAGCCAGTGTTATTTATATATGGTGTTTCTTGTGGAAGCCTTTATGTTCCTTAAAATATCTCTTTTAAATAATATTCACATTTCATAGCTGAGATCTCAGTGGATTTTCCATGGTGACTGAAAGTTGTACAAAATTACAAAAAGCTTAAAAAGTAGCCAAAAAAAGTATCATACACATTTAAGAATCTTTGCCTGTGCTAAAATCAGTCGTAGCTCATGCTTTATCATTGATTTTGTTGGCGAGAATGGTCCAGTTTCCTGAGCCTCCCTGGGCCAGTGTATTTTGGAATCTGTAAATGTGCACACTCCAGCTTACGCTAGAAGAATAAAAGAACTGGGACAAGGCTTCGTAACGTGCACTGTGGTCTGAGATATAACCCGTGCACTGAGATGGCTGTGCTGCAGTTTTTCCACCAAAGAAACTATGGCTCAGTGTGGACACAGAGGTCTTTGCCCAGCCATTGTTACCTCTGTTAAAAAGGAATTCTTGTTAATCTTATGGCAGATCAGCATCTAGAAGCTGATGTCAGATTTTCAACCATGGCGGTATTCTGTTGTTTAACAATATTATTTTTCATAATTTAAATGATATCTATTTTTCCCTCAAATAGAAGCTGACCCAAATTGGCATACTAATTTATTCTTTGCACTAAAACGCAGTTTCAAAAAGTACACAAAGCCAAAAGAAATTAGCTTCGTTTTTTCTACCTTCATTATATTTAAAAGTATTAGAATTAGCAATAATATAGAAAGTTTCATCTTATGTTTGAAATTTTATTTTGGTAAGTTTTGGATAAGTGTGTTAAAATATCCTGAAAAATAGGATGTCTGAGAGAAACAATAAAAACTACCTCTGTTGTAATGCCACTGCTGTTCACTGCTGTAGTAACTGTATAAAGGGCTTGGGAGGAAAAAAAAAAGTAAGACTTCTTATTTTTACACAAGGGAGGATATAAAACTGACTTCCTCTTTGGAGTTTTCCCAGGAAACTACTTTATAAAGACAAATTTAAATCTTGCCGTTTTCTGTCCTTGAAGGTGGTAAATATGATTGTAGCTTTATCCATTTTTATTGTAAATGAAACAGAGTTCAGACCATCCGGCTGTGCGTCATCTGTTGGATGGCTGCCACAGACTAATGCAGGCGTCCCACTGGGAGACCAGAGAAGAACTATACTTTGATTCACCAGATTGTGTTAAATAGTCCAGCTGTTGCGATTTGAAAGATAGTTACCTCAGAAGTGAAATAGAAATGAACTTGACATTTATGCCTCAAACCATTTTTACACTGTTTGGCAGTCAGCTTTTCAGAGGTAGCATTTTATAAAATAACTCTCACTGCTTAAAAGTTTCATTCACTGTAATGTTCAAAATGTCCCACCTTTATATTATCAGTAGAATTAAGCTTGAGTGATATGCAGAATTTGCATGAAATAAGCATTTTCCCCCTTCATTTCATGAGCTTTGACTGTATTCAGTTGAGCTCAGAACCATGTCTATTAGGACTCTTTTGGGCATTAGTTAATTTGAATTGCAGCTGAAATGTTAGCTCGAATGTTGCTGAATATAATTGGAATGTGGAAAGTCGATTTTGAAAGGAATTTCATTGAATGCAAACCATGATGTGCTTTTTAAAAATTAGAATGCTGCAATTTCATCTCCTGTAACACAGTCTGATAAGTCACTGAGTCCCTTTATTATAAAGTTCAACTTTGGCAATACCGTTTGCAGCTGTTCTGATTCTTCTGGTACCAGTACCAGTTGGAGTCAGCAAGTGGCCTCATCTGCCCCAGCCCTACCTCTGGCCCTCTTGCAGGTGGGGGAGAAGTAACTGCTTTGTAAAAGAGCAACCAAGTTGTACTTGGGCATCAGGCTTCACAGAGTGGTATAGATTGATATATTGTCTCCTAGCTTTTATTTTGCTTTTGGGTTTTTCTTTTTGTCTTGAAATAGCACTTAACAAATGATTTAAAATGACCCATGAAAATATCTATTTGATTGGGTTAAAAATCACTAGCAGTATGTTGTGGTAAGAAAAAAAAGTACTGGACAGGAAGTCAAGAGTCCACAATTTTAATCCTGTATCTGCTGTTAACAAATAGTGTGCCCTTGGACAAATCATGTAACTCACTCTTGTTTGGTGTCTTCACCTGACAAATGAAAAGGCTGGACTAGTTCATGTCAGTAATCCCTCTCAGACTGAACATTCCATGATTTTAGTCTTTATGTCACCTATAAAATTTAAGTTTTACTTGGAGATTTTGCAGCATACAGAAGAAGGTCTGCCGTACGTTTTATGAATACTGAATTTTAATTCCTTATTTGTGGTCATTGCTCTTAGATGAAGAATTAAAGAAGAAAAATTGAACGGAACAATAGTATATGGCAATTCCCATTGGATTGTTGCATTTGAGCAGCTGGGATTTTCACCTTGGGGGAGAAGCTTCAGATTTAACCTTGTAGAACCTGCCACTGTGGCTGCCTAGAGCAAGAGCCTGGGTTCTTGGCAACATCACTGATGGTGCTTTCTGGCTCTTCCCATGAGATGGGAATGGAGTTAGAAATGAAGCCTAGGAGGAAGGCCCTTCATTCCAGAAGGAGCCCTGGGCAGCTCCCCATGGGAACCAGGAATGGACTTAATGATGTCAAATCAAGGAAGAGCTAGCTTTAAGTCACAAAGAAAAAAAAAAAAAAAACGAGGGGTAGCTTGAAGGGATGGATTTTATATTTATAGTTCTGAAAGATGAAGCTGAAAACAGGGATTCAGAAAGAATCAGTAAACATGCCAGAATTAGCCTGTGGCATCATTATCGTGTTTTTGGAAGATGCCTTTGGTAAATAGCTCTGTGATGGTGTGGAAAAATCAGGAACAGGAAGAGAGGAGCTTCTGATTCTTGTCCTGGCTCTGCCACTGATAAGCTGTATAATTTTAAGGTCAGGCTTTCCCTCTCTCCAAACCTCATTTTCCTCATCTGTAAAAGGACCTGTTGGACTAGATGATTGCCACAGTCCCTTTTAGCCTTAAGCCATTGGGATTCCAAGTCAGTGGTCATTATCTTCAAGAAAGTAGTTACTCTGATTCTCAACACATAATTTTCCACTGTGCCAAGTTCAGTGATAATAAAGGTGTTCTCAAATTGGAGTGTACAGGTGACTTAATAATAGATTAATCTATTATTAAGAAGCCTACTTCAGGAAAGAGCAGTTCTCTGGACTGAGACAATTCCAGGACAGTTTCAGCCTGGCAATACAAAGTTTCTGAGTTTTCAGTTCAGTCAACATCATTTGTTGCTGTTATGGAGCCCTGAGAGCTCCCTGGAAGTTTTCAGCCTCCAGCTGATGAAGAAAGCGTTTTAGGATGTGTTTACCACCCCTTCATCTGCAGACACACATGGGCATGAGAACTTCCATGGTAGTTCTACAAAAGTGATGAAGGTCAGTATGGGTTGATGGAAGTTGTTCACCTAGAATGAGATGGATACTTCCTTTGCATGCGTAGAGCAGACTGCTGGCTTCTATACAATGAGGCTTAGACCCAGGGTAGTGGAACCACACTGGGGACTTGACCAGCAGACTTTGTGTGGCCTTGACTGTAACAACTTTAGCTAGGCCAGAACTTGGAACTTCATTTCCGAGAATTCCCTTTCCCATTTGTTTCCAGGTTAGGGTTGTCTACAGGAGAAATTTGCACGAGATTTAGAAAGTGGGAGTGACATAATAGTCTTTTTTTTTTTAATGCTCCCAAAAGTCTGCGTAGGGCAGGCTCTTTTACAATTCATGCGCGTTGTCACCTAGTTGGCATGTGGCACAGCTGGCCCACAGTTTCTCCAGCTCCCCACATCTCCCTTCCAGCTTCCCCAAATCTTAGGCCAGGTGCATGTGCAAATTCCATGTGGAAGGGCTCCAGTTTATCCTGCAGCTCATCTGCATCATCGGGATTGGTGACTGTGAAAGACAGATGCAGCTCTGGTTTGTCCTCAGCTTCTTGCCACTTTTCACCCAAGTTCCTTTTCAGCTGCAAGACCTGCTGGTTTCAGGCCCAGCATAATACACAGAGGCAACAGACTCACGTAGACTGCCTAGCTAACTCTCTCTCTCCATTGCCTGAGGTCTAATGCCTATAATGAAGCCTTTATGCCATTCATGGGGGTTTTGCTTCTCTGACCATACCCTAATGGACTCAGCCTGCCAGGTGTTGCCTGGGTCAGAGAAAGTCAAGCCAGATACCAACTACATCCCATATTGATTCCCAACGCACAGTAACAGATATCTTGAGAAGTGGATGGGCCAAGGTAGATGGGCAGTGTCATGGTGTTTTCTAATGACAAGGGTGTTGACAAATCCAGGCAAAAATAAAGGAATCTGTCCTCACTACAGTATAGCTTTCCTCTCAGGTCATCTCTTTGCTTTTATGACCTCCAAAGAAGACAGTTATGTGCTAGTCATTTATGAATGGTGATCAAGTCACACGGTAGAACTGGATAGCCCTATGGAGTGGTTTTCAGACATTTGGACAGATCTCATAGTACCAGGTGATAAAACTGAGGTCACTGGGTTTGAGTTTTGGTACCTGTGGCTGGATCGTGCAGGCCACTTTGTCTCAATAGTTAATAATCTGTTCTGTTACTTCTGTTGTATAAGAGAGGCCTTCAGACCTACTCACACCAAAGCCTTGGTTTCTGCACATTCATTCTGAGCCTTTCACACAGAGTAGTTCATTAGTATTTGCTCATTTGTTTACTCCACAAATGGATCTGCACTGGGTGCTGGCATAGATCTGTGAACAAAGCTGAACAGTCCACCTCATGGATGTTTACATTTTATTTGAAGAGAGAGACATTAAACAACTGGTTGCCAGTATTATAACTGTGGTAACTCCAGCAAGGGAGAAGTATTAGGTGGTAAGAGAGTGTCTAACCAGCAGATCTGAGCTAGGGGTCAGGGAATAGTAGAAATCAAGTCCTGGTGAGGGGCTGGTAGAGCAATGGGCAGACCCTGGCCAACAGTTCACCAGTACACATCCTGACATCCAGAGGTGGAAGTGGGACAGGGGCGTGCTGGGTCATGGTTAGTATCCCAGCATTTGCCAAGAAGACCAGATAAGTCTGAGTAGCCTCTGCCCTGCCTACTACACACCCTTCAACCTCCAGGCATCAGGTCGGCAGTCCAATACCTTCAGATGATGGCTTCTGACCTGACTTCTGAGAGGACTAGGTGCCCACAGCCTAATTTCCTGACACGTGAAAAGAGAAGAGTGTTTCAGGACATCTGTTTCCACAAGGAAATTGTTGCCCATTTAGCTTGAGAAGCAGTAGCTTCTTAGAAGAGAAGAAAGGGAACCTCAGTGGAAAAAGAAACTGCATTTGAAATTCAATAAGAAATTTCTCAAACATGATTCTCCTTTTTTAGAAAAAGTGTATGGTAACTTAGTATTTCAACTTCTTCTCTGGATTCTCCCATCTGCTTTTGTTCCTTCCCTCATCCCTCCACAGGTCTGACCAGAGTTGTTCTTGCCAGTAATGGCAGCAGCTGGCATATCTCTCAGCTGCCCATCAGGGATGGGAGTGGTTTATTTCCCTCCTTGTTGCAGTCTTAGAACTAATCTGCAATCACATGTACCCCAGCACACAAGGGAGGGGTTAACTGGCTCCTTCCAGCTAAGTGGGGTGGGACAGGAGTCTGGGGGCGGCAGGCAGTGGGGAGGTGTGCACAGAGTATCTGTGAGCTTTGTGCTTCTGTGAGAAGGGCATGCAATTAAGCAGGTAGGTGCATTTGGCTTTTTAACATTTATGCAGTTAATTGCTCTTTTTCCGTCTTCTGGCCTTGTGCTCCTAATATGTAATCTAATAGCTTTTTTTTTTTGTAATGGCTGGCACCTCAAAGACCACTTTTTGCATGTTGATTAGACTTAGAACGTTTTGGGGTTTTTGCTCATCTGAATCCAGGAATCTGAAAGATAAATGATTTCTCTCTCTGCTTTTAATTTTTTTGTTTAACTGTTCATCCCCTAGGCCTCCCAGTAACACTGGATGCAGGAGACAATACATTGGCAGTGAAAAACAAGCTGAACCAGTTGTAGTTTTAGATCCTGTTTCCACATATGAACCCCAAACCAAAGACCAGGTCGCTGAAAAAGATCCAACTCAACACAAGGATGATGAAGGTGAAATTAAACCAGAAGACAAAGAAGACAGTGTTGAAAAAATAAGAGATACAGACAGCTCCAACTGCTGATCCATAAACCAGAAGGCGGATATGTTCAGAAGTCCTTTTCAACAAGCACATGATTTAGTTTTGGTGTATTGGCAAGGGCTATAGACATTCTGTTCTTGTCACTGTATTCAGAGTATAGGTTCTTTTTTGATGTCACTTTTGTAAGTTCACTTATAAGTAAGCTATTTAGCAAAGTACACATTCTTTGTAGTTTTTAAAATCTTTATAGGGATAAGATTTTTTTCTAATTACTGTATTAAGTGTGACTTCTTTTAGAAGTTTACAAAAAATTCATGTTATCTTTTTAGGTAATGTGCATACCACAAATCAAATGTAATGATGAAAGTTTGCAGCACTTGTGTGTAATTGGATAAACAGAAGTGACTAGCTTAAGGTGATTTTAAAAGCCCCCAAAGAAGCTTCTGTTTTGGGTCTGATCCTTTTTTGATGGAGAAACTTCAGTAGCATGGAAATGGTTAGGCACTGTGGCATACAAATTGCTTTCTAGGATATACTGAGATAAGCTTAAAACTCAGGAGCTGATGTCAAACTAGTAGTCCCATACCCAGTGTTAATTACACACATTATTAACTGGGGGATGCAAAACACATACTATTGATTGTGTCCACAGTCTCCCAAGGACTTTGGGGGGAAGGCTCTAGTGGCCAGAAGGCAGAACTGAGGTGAAAGTCCAAACCCTGAATTGAATAGAGTACTATCTTGATAAACCACGTGCTCTGTGCTGTGAGTTAATTGTTTTCTCATGGACTCATGTGGCACAAGGACCATATTTTATCACAGTTCTTATGTACAGTGAAGATGGGTGACAGGCATACAATTGTCTTGCTTCACTGCTGTTCTGCATTACACAGGTCTGTTGTTCTCTTTAAAGAAATTAGGTGGTAGTCTCTAAAAATACAATGTTTCAGTCTACCACAGTGAGTAATACAAATGTAATCAGGGATTAAAAAAAAACACTTATGCAGCTTTTCAAAGTTGATTGTTTCAAAACTGGTGTTTGTTTAAAATAAGTGGTAATGTACTTGAGTGCATTTTTTATGACAGTGATTCAGTAATGGTAATTTTACTATTAAAGAAAGTGAAAGGTTTCGTTTTGTTAGCATAGCTCAGCATGAAGCTGTCAGGTGTTTCTCACCTAAGGGCAAAAGAAAATGATAGTAATAATTGCAGTAGTTGTATTTTATTTCTGCACGTATGCTAAACATAGGCTTGAAAAGGTGAATAGGCAGGTAAATGTACTTCCTAAATTTGGAGATAATTATCTTTCTGTAGGCTCGTTATGCTTGATTGTTTCCATGTTTTTCCAGTGATGATTTTACAGTTACTTATCAGTTTACTCATAGGGAATTAAAATGTAATGTTTTTCAACTGTGATTTCCCCAACTGAATAATACTGCTATATGATACACTAACTACAAACTGCATTAATTCACTTAAACAGGTTCTGTTATGCTGTGATTTGAACTCTCCTCACCACACTTATTAAAAAGCACCAACAGTTTCCTATTAAAGGTCAATTGTGGTTATTGACATTTTTGGTTTAGTTCCCCAAACTTGACATTCTTTAATATGAAAATTGTGTAAGACTTTATAACTTTAGTAATTTTTAATCACAAAATGGTTTATTTTGAGGAATTCTGTTCTTTGTTTCTTCCTGCTTTCTGCATTGCTGTGTCTGTTATCAGTCTGCTGGCATGTGTCTTACACATATTTAGGAATATAAAAATATGTACACTTGTCATTTCATATTTAATCACACACCCTTTCCAGGGTAAGGAGTTAACCATTTGTTAAATGTGTTAGCTGGACCATGCAACATTTAGTCACTGGTACAATATTTTGAAAGTGTTCTTGCCTTTTCTGAGCTGCTTATTTCTTCACCAACATCACAAAGCATTTAAAATTAATTTGCTGGGCTTCCCTGGTGGCACAGTGGTTGAGAGTCCGCCTGCCGATGCAGCGGACATGGGTTTGTGCCCCGGTCCGGGAAGATCCCACGTGCCACGGAGCGGCTGGGCCCGTGAGCCATGGCCGCTGAGCCTGCGCGTCCGGAGCCTGTGCTCCACAACGGGAGAGGCCACAGCGGTGAGAGGCCCGCGTACCGCAAAAAAAAAAAAAAAAATTTAATTTGCTAAAATTAATTCTAGCATCCTTTTGTATCTGAGATAGTCTCACATAAACGCCTCACCTACAGTGGTTTCAGCCGTTGATCAGTCCTGTGGAGGGAATTAGCAGGGTTGTAACCACCCGCCTTGACTGGCCTGTTGAGGAAAACAAGATGCGTGTTTTGGCTCTGGCTACTCGCCAGGAATCCCTCCTTCCTCGCCTGTTTTGTTAACAGTAAATGTTTGTTAGAAATGGAGTAGTACAGGTAGAGATTATTGTTAATCTTTCAGACCATTTTTAGGTTGTAAGGTATAGTGTATAGTCTGCATCACAGAATCTTAAAAACAAAGTTCGGATGATTTTTATAAACGCACACTGTACATGTTTAATCACTTTCATCGTGGAACAGGTTCAGTTTATATGGCAATAAGTTGTGGAGAATGGATAACTGTCTCTTATCATCGCTGACCTTAGGAAGATCATCAGGCAGCCCTTACTTAAGGATTGGATTTGGTTTGAAGTTTCTTCGGAGCACTAACATTTCCCAGTCCCACTGCCATTTTTTAATATAGGGTGTGATGAGTTTCTTTCATCTCTTTACATGTGATTCCATATATATATGTTTTATATCTATTATATATCCTTTAACATATATGTAGAGAGAGAGAGAGAAAATATATAAATAGAAACAGTGCTTATCACTTTCAAAAACTTGAAATGCTACACATCCATTGGTGACCCCAATCCTCAAGCAAGGAAACGGTGAATAGGCTGTGCTCAGCGCTGAAATTAAAGTGTTGACTTGGTTGAGGTAATAAATCACCTCTTTGGTTAATTTAATGTAGTTATTCAGTTATTAACTTGGTTGTACCTTTTTTCTCTAGTTTCATTCATTTAATTATAATTTTTGTCACATTTCCAGGGCATACTCTCATATGATCTCCCATATTTCATCTCTGTGTGTGTGTGTGTGTGTGTGTGTGTGTGTACGTGTACATGTGCAGAGGCTATCTGAACACTAATCCACTGTTTATTGCTAAGCATCGGGAAAGGCAGTAGCAACAACAAACTGTGACACAGTTCTCCCAACTTAGAGCGATACCAACCAATTCTCCTGCCCTGTGCTCTGAGAGAATCTGCCACTGAACCTATTTTAAATCACTGCTTTTAGAATAAGGCCTTGGCTCTGCCATAAGGCCATTACCTTCCCCTCTTAGTACTCTTCAAAAGGAGAGGTCCTCAATATGCTTAGTAAAAACTTATGGAATATATCAGAAATCTAAACTTAGCCAGCTCTCCCACAGGTCAGTACATAGCAATTTATATAATTGGGGGGAAAAACAAAAGGTAACAGTTTGAACAGAGAATCTAAATCATATAAAGCAGTTGGATGATATTATATCTATAGGTATGTGTTTGAATATGTTTATTTCTGGTCATCCTCTGCTATAACCCCGATACTGGCTTTCAGAAGAGACAATTCAGCCAATCTGTATGTTGCATCATTTTTAATCACCTATTAGATGCTGTAGTAAAAATGATTGGGCATTTAATTGCTTTAAGAATATTCATTCATTGATGTGTTTACTCACGCTCATTCTTGTTCCAAAAAGGATCTGAGGAGACCCCCAAAGATATAAATGATAGATGAACAACTAAAATTTAGAAAGAGATGGGAATCAGAGAAAAGGAAATTAAGGGTAGGAAAGTGAGAGGAAGCTATTCACTCTTAAAAAACCCGTGAAACAGAAGATGTACACCTTCCTGGCAGAGAGAGCTCCTAGTGTGAAAGATTTTTTTCAGAAATGTTCTGACTTGTAAAGTATGAGGTATTTGAACTGAGTGTGGAGTTGGTGGCAAAAATATTGTACTCTTTTACTAGGTCATGACCCCCCAAAATGGACAGGAGAGCTCGTATACAAACAAGATCCCCATAGAAATGTGATGGCCAGAAGACAAGGTTCACAGGTATAATTCCGGGCAAAATACTATCTCTGTATTTCACCAAATAGTGAAATTAAAAGAAGAAAAAGCACACGAGTTAGTGAAGTTTTAGAGCAAAACCAAAATGAAGACACACTTGAGATCTCCCGGTCTAATAACACAGTGGTGTGGCTGTCAGCTGGGGCGTGTGCAGCCCGTCTGGAAGACACTCATGTTTTGGCTGATTCCTCCACAACTTCTGTGGCGAAGATGGGCTCCGGGGGCTCAGGAAGCTCACCAGCCATGGCAGCCTTTTCGGCTTCCTCATTCAAGTAGAAAAATGTGTGTTCTTCATTGAAACCTATTAAAAACAACAATAAATTTTACTGTCTAATCCAGTGGTGCCAGTTTTGACGTTCTTTGTTACGTGATTTAAAGGAGATCATCTTTAGAACTGTCCAGAGGTGTCATATCACCATTAGGAAGGATTCTAGAACCACCTTAAAGTGGGCATGTCGTCTATACATTAACTGCAATACACTTGTTGAGTTTGCAGTGTACCCTTAGACAACATTCTGGAACATTTTGTTTACAGCAGACTTTGGGCAGAGGCTGAGCAGCAAAGGATAAGAGGAAGATGAACTAGAGGAAAGGCTGGTACTCTGCGTGAGACAGACCATTGCCAACTAACTATTCCAAGGTAAACCACTGAAGACTTAAGACTATTCCAGTCAGGTTCCACGTGTTTCTGGGCAGGGAGAGTGTTTTAATGACTGAGCTTTTGACAAGATTTCCTACTCAATCTCTCAGTGCAGTGATTTGGTTTTCCAGTTGTTTGGTCCCCTTCATATTTATTGACCACTGCCAATGTCAGCGAAATCCTCATTAATCTGTTAATCCATTCCGGAATGCTCAGGGGCTGGCACTGTCACCAGGGAGGGTCTGGGCCTCCAGTCACTAGAGTCCTTTTTGATGCCCTGAAGCAGCTGTTTCCCTTGTGGTGAAGTCTGGCTGGAAATGTGATAGGTCACTGAAGGAACCTAAAGCTTCCACAAGTCAGGATGACAAAAAATCAGACTGATATGTAGGAACAGTATAATTTTACCTATTTGAAAAAACAAGCCTTCATGTTACACACTAAACAATACAAAGTAACTTTTGACTGTTACACACTAAACAATACAAAGTAACTTTTGACTGCCCTTGCATGACTTAGAAATAGTCTCCCAATTATATCTTTGTTTTCTAGAAAACAAGGTCATTACCTATGTTAAACGTGACAATAATTACTATTTCTCTTGGTCGCTTTTAAAGAAATTCCTATTAGTCACAAAATAGTACTTCCTTGCTTCCATATTCAATAATTGGTATGTTCTACAATACATTCTATAATACATCTATCTCATTTAATAGTTTCATTTATGGTATACAAGTATGTCAGCACTGCTTAATTAACATACTTTTTTGCAGTATATCAATTCTATTTTAAAATACAAAATAGTTTTAGAATTTCAAAGACAACTATTGGTCTCTTTAAATGTCTTTGCATGCTTTGTTTTGGCTACCACAGTCAGTAATATATAGAGTAAAAATGTATATTTGGGGTGTTGCTCTCCAATTACCCAGTACATAAGATGCTTCTACCCATGCAGATTTACAAAGTTTGATGTCGTAAATGATTGGTTCATCTCTCTTGAGACCATAGCCTTTCCAAGGTACATTAAATTAACATGCTATCTACTTGAGTAAAACGAGTTGTTGCCAAGAACCACCAGGAAAACATCCACCTTTAACTTTCCTGGGCTGTGCAGAAAAACCTTAAGTATAATTTGGACCATAACAAAAGGTAGGCTTGGAAATTCCAATCAATTAAGTCTATTGAAAAGCATCACACAGCCTATTCATCAAGATTAGGGCTAGGGTTTTAAACATTCAGGTAAATAGATAATCCATTAAGAAAACAATACACATGGCAAATGCCATCCTAGTTTTGTCAGCACTTATTTATAGTCTTTGGATTTCCCTGCCCTCCTGCCGAGAGACTTCTATTCCCCCATCTCCCAATCTTTGTTCTCTTATTCATGGCTAAGTGAAACTAAGCAAGAAAGCAGCACATACCTAGTGTTCCATTCTGGACAAGTTCTTCCTCTATAGTAAAGAGGCGATTGTACTTAGTCACCCGTTCGCCACGAGAAAGACCTCCCAACTTGATAAACCGGACACCAAGTCCAACGGCCTAAAGAGGTGAGGGAACAGCTTATTTTAAATGGAGTCATATTTTGCTAAACTACAAACAGTTCTTTAGGGAGAAAGGATGCTGCCCCTGTGTGCTGTTTTGTTTTTACTCTCATTAAATTAATTTCTCATTTTGTTACATGAGTAAAGTGGCCTGCTTGTAAGCTGAAAGTGTCAAAGGTAAAGAGATAGTGTGACTGTACATCAGATGCTCTACTAGTCATGTAAGCACGCTGATTTTTATCTAAGAGCATTCTGGCCTTGCTTGCTTCATTATAGGAGGTAAGATTGCAAGTGCACACCCCAGTCATTTAAGTGTGCTCATCATTTTACCAGGACTTCAATTTTTCTTCTTTTTAAAAGTTCAAAGATTAGCTGTCTGGGAGGAAGCAAGTCTGTTTCATAAAAGGTTACATGACTTTCTCTGCCACAGACCGCCTTTCTCTGAAATACCAATTCGGGATAAAAGCAGTGTTTTGGCAATTCTGCAATTGACCGGTTTTCAGCACTTACCAAATCGACAAGGCTGTCATCAGACGACTCTCCTTCTGCACTTCCAAAGACAGCGATGTGCTTCTTACCTATGAGCAGAGGAATTCTTTTCAGTTTTAGATCATATGGAAACAATCATCAAATATATGAGCCTCTGGGATCAAAATTTAAAATTTGCCAGAGATTTAAAACTGCGAAGAGTCAATTTTTTGACCACCTGAGAATTCTAACCCAAACGTTTGCATTTTTATTACCCTGATTTTATTTGTTTACCCCTTTGCAGTAGTTTAGATGATAAATACTAAATGAATGCCATGTTTCATCAAATTTAACATACCATAAATTGTAAGAGGCACCATTATTACCGCTGTAGAGGAAAAATGCTCAAATTAGACTGATGCATTTCTAAGCTGTAAGACACAATTCAAGGTCAATCATGTTCAGTGTGCATCTTTGAGTCAAAATATACAGTAAGTGCAAGGCCATCATATGCCTAAATAATGGATTTCACAATTCATGTAAAATTTTATTCAAAGGAATCTGTCATTCTGAATATTGACTTATTAGGAAAGCAGTGTTGATAGTATTTAATCAATCACTTGAAGATCTCAAAACCCCTTAAAATTTGCACAGTCTTACAAGACTGCAAAGCCAAAGTTCTTCCTATGGTGACAGAGTTGTGTCTTACAGGCAGGCGTTACAGCAGCTATCTGGAGTGGATGACAGAATGGCTGCTGAGAGGTAGGCCCAGGAGGAAAGACCAGGCCTTGGGGCATTCCATCCACCACGTGCACGCCACCCTGCCTGGGCCGTAGACCAGGGCAGCCTGCATGCTAAGGGACTACAGGCATTTCATTCCATCCTCTGGCACCAGCCCAGGCCCCTGGCTGCCAGGCTCGCTCTGAGTCCTGCTCCAGGTCTGAGACCAGCCTGCTGCCTAGTTCCTGAGACCCACTCACGATATGCATGTTTCAGGCCCTGTGCATAAGTGAACAAAACTCCCATGAACTCCTGGGAATTTACAGCTAGTGGAGGATACCAGACATGAAATAGCCTACAAGTAATTGCGAACAGTACTACAATTGAAAATATAGGATAAGAAAGGTTCAGAGCAACCAGTGAGGGGTGGGGGAAGTCAGGGAAGGCATGTAGACCTGAAGAGGTTTCATTTAAGGCAAAAAGACCTGAAGGAATAGTTAGCCAACTAAATGGTACAGGGCAAAGCATTCTAGGCCGAAGGAATAGCATGTTCAAAGACCTCAAGGCTGTAAAAAGATTGAAACTTTTGAGGAGTTGAAAAAAAGCCATTGTGGGCTAGTGATTGAAAAAAAATCACGGTGGTGTCTTGTGAAGCTGAGAGGGCTGTGGCCTCAGCCACCTGTTTGCAGTAGCCCTCCCTGAAGGGGAGGGCCCCCGGGCAGGGCTGTTACTGGAACATTATGAAGTGAATCAGTAGTAAGCTGCATTTTGTTTTCCAGTACCGAATCACTCACAAATGGTTGGGGTGTTTTCTTCTTCCAAGATTTATTCCATGCTTTTTATTAACTGATATACTGCATATTTAAGTTCATTATGAGCCTTTCAGAGCTATACTTTTACTCACTGTCAATAAGATTGGTCATTTCCACCAAGTCGGACATCGTAGTTTGATTTGTGTGTTTTACGATCAGCCCGCTGCATCTGAGGATGCCGACGTTCCCGTCCTCTAGAAGTTTAGAGATGCTTTTGGATGCGGTGCCTGCAATTATGTAACACTTGGAACCAAGAGCATTGTAGGTGCTGTCCCACTGTTCAGAGTCCTGGGTAAATATTTAAGAACTGATCATTACAATGTATGGGACATCATCACAAAATGACAGGAATCATACAGCACATAATCAGTTATACACCTTTCTGAGACACACAAAACGGGTGAGGGGCTTGGTTTGTTTGCATCTGTGGCTTCATGTTGCCCATACCACAGCCACACAAATTAACAAGCTTCATGGAACAGAAACTTAGAGTGATTAAATTTGAGCTTGAAGATCTAGTGAATAAAATGTTAATACACATTAAATGCTATTCTCCACATTAATTCTGATGTCCTTCAAGCACAGGCTCTTCCTACCCACTGTGTTATCCATGATGCTGCTGAAGACTGGCTGGTTAGGAGATTTTAGTGTTATTTCTGGTAGAAAGGCAACTGAAGGAAATGAGCCTGCGGGGATGTAGACCCTCATTCCCAACACCCTTATTTTTTATTGGTGAGACCACCAAATGAAATGCTCATTATTTAAATAGTAATATACAGTCTTCCCAGCCATTGTACCAGATTTCAACCTGTCCCATTAGAACAGACCATGCAGGTACATCTTATCGCATTAAAAAGAGCTGTGGCCAGAGCCTTGGGACAAGAAGCAGAAGATAGGTCTGGCAAGATTAAAGAACTAGGCTCAGCATCTTCCACAAGTGCTGGGGTGTAGCACAGTCTGTGAAAGGAAAGATGGGACTGAGAGAGACTGGGGCTCCAGTAAGATCCAGCACTCTCTTTGTCCCTCAAATTTAAATAGGTGAGTTGTCTCAAAGAGGGTACCTGCTTACTATATCTAATGGTTCTCAAATTCATAAAATCAAGAATGCAAGTTTTGAAGTTTAAGTGGGTTAGGAAGAGAGAGTTCTATGGCACATAAACAACCCTGCATTAGTGTGAAAAAATGCATTAGGTGCATTAGTGTGAGTAAATCAGAAATAATATCTCACACCTTTTAAAAATATGGCTTTGTAACTTCTATGCATGCAGAGTAACTGGATTTAGGTTTAAAAAACATTTGGCCTAGTTGAAGTCCTGTTTCCACGAGCACTTGGAAATTATATGTGATTAACCTGTTGAAGCACCCGCTAGCACATTGGGCTCGCCTGCCATCATTTAGGCTGCTTGTAAATACCCAGGTATTCCTGAAGTGCTGGGAGATACTTGTTTCATTCCATAGACAGGCACACTCCTATGCGTTTCTGCTCTTCATTTGCTTAGTAAGTGCCTTTTCTCAAAAATGCCAAAATAAAGCAACTCAGCCCCAGCCCAAATTACAACACATTTCAAATCTACAGATCCAAAAGAAATATTTTATTCTGTTTTATTATAAAATTCAAGTTGAATCCTGTTACCTCCTTCCTGAAAGGATCAATTAAGGCAATAATTGAAGGGAACTTGTTGATCAGCTCCACATACAGGTCAACCATCTCAGCTGCATTTTTGTAGGTTCCCGTCATCACTTCATACTTTCCTTTACTCTGATAAGTATAAGGAAGATATGAAAGGATAAATGAGGAATTCTGCAAACATTAAAGATGTGATTCAAATTCATTTTCATTCATTTCATATAAAAGACTGCAAACATTATTTCCAGGCCACATTCACCTGAGAAATCTATGCATTTTACTTTAAATATCTTTTAAATGTCAACCTGGGAAAAATCAAGTCAGCATTCCTCTGGATGCCCCATAGATCTCTTCCCACTGACTTCAGATGAAACCTTCTGCACAAAAAAACGAGTAAAGAGTAGGAGGGGAGTAATTTCTTACTTAAGTTTTATAACGTGGTGCCAGATACTGCTTGGATAGATGGGCAATAACATAAATTCATAAACAGAATAGCAATGCAGACCTGCCTACTCACTAGAACTACCGTCGTTCAGCTCACAGTGAATGAATAGCTTGTTTACTGTAAATATTCTAAAATTTGAAAGCAGGGCTAAGCTTTTGAGATACTAACAATATGATATGTAAAGAGACTTACATGAAGGCAAGCATGCAAGTCTAGTAGTAACAATATTGTTTTGAAAGTGGAGTTCTAGTGCAACCCATTCATTTGAAGTCTAGAACACCCCCAAGTCATTAAGCATAGGAGTAAACGAAGCTGGAGGATCTAGTGTAGTCTCTGTAAACACAGCACCCTTATGTCCAGTCCAAGTCTGTGCCCAGGGATGGCACCTGGGATATTTAGGTACTGGGAGGGAGGTAGGATGGACCAGAATGGCTCTTTGGTTTATTAATGCCTTCCTGCTGCTGCTAATAGAATGGATTCCATTGGAATTAAGCAGGCTCCTAATAAGCCCATCATTGAAAAGATTCTATACTTCTTTTCACATAAAATATAGCAGTAAGAACTCTCAGCTTCTATACTGCAAAACGTATGCAATCCTATCTTGTCAGAGAGGAAATGATAGTGATTTTGAACTAACACTGTAAGAATTATCTGATATCAAGCTAAAGCATTTTACTGAATATAAGCAATAAATACCCATTCTAGTTAACACTAGCAGTCAGTATTTTCATAGTTCTTGGTATACGTTGCTGATGAAAACATGCAATTATTTCCCTTACTGGTATGCCTAGGAACCAATGATTATGTGATGAATACGAAATTACATTAAATATTCCTTTATGCGCTTAGCTTCTTTAGGAAAGTAAGTTTTAGACGTCAGCTGAAACTTAGGTTTCTTATATACTATTCAAGATTTCCTTTGAAGTTAAAAGAATCACAAATTAAAGTGGAATCGTATTTGGTCATGTGCCCTGAATTTGACATTAATTACTATTATTAATTATTCTCCAAAAACTTCAATAACTTAGAAATACTTTTATATTTAAAAAGTGAGAGAGGGCAGACAGCAGAAGCAAGAAGAACTACAATCCTGCAGCCTGTGGAACAAAAACCACATTCACAGAAACACAGACAAGATGAAAAGGCAGAGGGCTATGTACCAGAAGAAAGAACAAGATAAAACCCCAGAAAAACAATTAAATGAAGTGGACATAGGCAACCTTCCAGAAAAAGAATTCAGAATAATGATAGTGAAGATGATCCAGGATCTCAGAAAAAGAATGGAGGCAAAGATCGAGAGGATGAAAGAAATGTTTAACAAAGACCTAAAAGAAATAAAGAACAAACAGAGATGAACACTACAATAACTGAAATGAAAAATACACTAGAAGGAATCAATAGCAGAATAACTGAGGCAGAAGAACGGATAAGTGACCTGGAAGACAGAATGGTGGAATTCACTGCTGCAAAACAGAATAAAGAAAAAAGAATGAAAAGAAATGAAGACACCCTAAGAGACCTCTGGGACAACATTAAACACCATTCGCGTTATAGGGGTCCCAGAAGGAGAAGAGAGAGAAAAGACCTGAGAAAATATTTGAAGAGATTATAGTTGAAAACTTCCCTAACATGGGAAAGGAAATAGCCACCCAAGTCCAGGAAGCACAGAGAGTCCCAGGCAGGATAAACCCAAGGAGAAACATGCCGAGACACATAGTAATCAAATTGGCAAAAATTAAAGACAAAGAAAAATTACTGAAAGCAGCAAGGGAAAAACAACAAATAACATACAAGGGAACTCCCATAAGGTTAACAGCTGATTTCTCAGCAGAAACTCTACAAGCCAGAAGGGAGTGGCATGATATACTTAAAGTGATGAAAGGGAAGAACCTACAACCAAGATTACTCTACCTGGCAAGGATCTCATTCAGATTCAATGGAGACATCAAAAGCTTTACAGACAAGCAAAAGCTAAGAGAATTCAGCACCACCAAACCAGCTCTACAACAAATGCTAAAGGAACTTCTCTAAGTGGGAAACACAAGAGAAGAAAAGGACCTACAAAAACAAACCCAAAACAATTAAGAAAATGGTCATAGGAACATACATATCGATAATTACCTTAAACGTGAATGGATTAAATGTTCCAACCAAAAGACACAGGCTTGCTGAATGGATACAAAAACAAAACCCAGGGCTTCCCTGGTGATGCAGTGGTTGAGGGTCCGCCTGCTGATGCGGGGGATGCGGGTTCATGCCCCGGTCCGGGGGGACCCACATGCCATGGAGAGGCTGGGCCCGTGAGCCATGGACACTGAGCCTGTGCTCCACAACGGGAGAAGCCGCAACAGTGAGAGGCCCATGTACCGCAAAAAAAAAAAACAAGACCTATATATATGCTGCCTACACGAGACCCACTTCAGACCTAGGGACACATACAGACTGAAAGTGAGGGGATGGAAAAAGATATTCCATGCAAATGGAAACCAAAAGAAAGCTGGAGTAGCAATTCTCATATCAGACAAAATAGACTTTAAAATAAGGACTATTAAAAGGGACAAAGAAGGACACTACATAATGATCAAGGGATCAATCCAAGAAGAAGATATAACAATTATAAATATAGATGCACCCAACATAGGAGCACCTCAATACATAAGGCAACTGCTAACAGCTATAAAAGAGGAAATCGACAGAAACACAATAATTGTGGGGGACTTTAACACCTTACTTACACCAATGGACAGATAATCCAAACAGAAAATTAATAAGGAAACACAAGCTTTAAATGACACAATAGACCAGATAGATTTCATTGATATTTTTAGGACATTCCATCCAAAAAAGCGGATAACACTTTCTTCTCTGAATCAATATTGTGAAAATGACTATACTACCCAAAGCAATCTACAGATTCAATGCAATCCCTATCAAATTACCAATGTCATTTTTTACAGAACTAGAACCAAAAAGTCTTAAAATCTGTATGGAGACACAAAAGACCCTGAATAGCCGAAGCAGTCTTGAGGGAAAAGAATTAGAGCTGGAGGAATCAGACTCCCTGACTTCAGACTATACAACAAAGCTACAGTAATCAAGACAGCATGTCAAGATCTTTTTTGATCCACCTCCTAGAGTAATGGAAATAAAAACAAAAATAAACAAATGGGACCTAATGAAACTTCAAAGCTTTTGCAAAGCAAAGTAAACTACAAACATGACGAAAAGACAACCCTCAGAATGGGAGAAACTATTTGCAAACAAATCAACAGACAAAGGATTAATCTCCAAAATATATAAACACCTCATGCAGCTCAATATTAAAAAAACAAACAACCCAATCCAAAAATGGGCAGAAGACCTAAATAGACATTTCTCCAAAGAAGATATACAGATGGCCAAGAAGCACATGAAAAGCTGCTCAACATCACTAATTATTAGAGAAATGCAAATGAAAACTACACTGAGGTATCACCTCACACCAGTTAGAATGGGCATCATCAGAAAATGTACAAACAACAAATGCTGGAGAGGGTGTGGAGAAAAGGGAACCCTCTTGCACTGTTGGTGGGAATGTAAATTGGTACAGCCACTATGGAGAACAGTATGGAGGTTCCTTAAAAAACTAAAAATAGAATTACCATATGATCCAGCAATCCCACTACTGGGCATATACCCAGAGAAAACCATAATTCAAAAAGACACATGCACCCCAATGTTCACTTCAGCACTATTTACAATAGCCAGGTCACGGAAGCAACCTAAATGCCCATTGACAGATGAATGGATAAAGAAGATGTGGTAAATATATACAATAGAATATTACTCAGCCATAAAAAGCAACGAAATTGGGTCATTTGTAGAGATGTGGATGGACCTAGAGACTGTTATACTGAGTGAAGTAAGTCAGAAAGAGAAAAACAAATATTGTATATTAACACATATATGTGGAATCTAGAAAAATGGTACAGATGAACCAGTTTGCAAGGCGGAAATAGAGACACAGATGTAGAGAAGAAACGCATGGACACCAAGGGGGGAAAGTGGTGGGTGGTGGTGGTGTGATGAATTAGGAGATTGGGATTGACATGTATACACTAATATATACAAAATAGGTAACTGATAAGAACCTGCTGTATAAAAAAATAAATAACATTCAAAAATTCAAAAAAAAAAAGTGAATCACCAGCAGAAACTCGAAGAACCACATGTCTAGAAGGGCTTATCAAGTCATAGTTACAACTGACCCACTTTTTATGCTTGACCAATTCAGCATTCACCAACCAAATGAATGTACTCTGCAGAACATACCACCTTTTAAAATTATTTTTAATAGTTCTCATGATTTCAATGTAAGCAATCCATTTTAGACCTTTTTATTACAGAATTTCTATATATAATTATGGTGACATTTCTGTTAATTTTTAAAGTTATATGGTTATGTTATTGTCTGGTCATTAGGTAACTTGCCTCTCTCAACTCCAGTATATTTGGACCCCTCCCATGATACTAGCTTAAAATATAGGATTTCTTTGGAAATACGTACAGATAGGCTCTTCTTTTGAGTTCTAATTTAAAAACAATGAGACTGCAACAAAAAGTAAATGTTCTGGAGTGGAAACTTACATAGTCCATCAGTTCATGTGCAGCACAGTTGATGGCTAGATGGAGATTCGTTCCCATTTCTAGCCCCAGGTTCGCACAGATTCCTTGTATTAGGAGCAGTGGCTGCTCTATGGTGTCATAATTAATGGTTAAACAGCCAAGATGGGACATCTTGCCAGTGATCTGCTGCTTCAGGATCAAGAAAATCATGCACGTAAATAGAGCACATTAAGGTTCTTGGGGCTTCCAGTGGCTGGCAATTCGTAACAGACACAGCTCTCCAAACACGGGGTCCTCTGATGCTCGATTAATCCTGCCTCTAGTTCCCACTCATCTCTGCATATTTTCGGGCAGATGATTGTCCTGCAGTACCTGGGAATAATGTTCTTACTCCCACGGTTTTCAAGTTTGACCTAGGAATACACTTTGCTCTCTTTAGTTGCCCATGTTATTATCTCTTTATTGGCTCTATCATTGTACACGGGCTCACCTGAGCCATAACCACCAGGTTGGTGACTCTACAGGCTGTCCCTGTAAATGTCTGTCCTGCCTGTCCCTAACTGCCTTCTTCCTCCAAATCTGCTCTTTCCTATGTTCCATTTTCCTTTAGAAGATTATAAGTGTTAAAACTTAAAAATTTAACTCTCCTTCAGGAAAAGGTTTTATTTTAAAAGGGATTGAAGACTTCAGCTAAAACGATGTAGCACTGAGGATGCATTGCAGTGGAAGAAGATTTCAGGACCCAAATGAACTCAGGGGAAAGGCAGCCATAGGCTTCGATTGCAAGGTCAGCCTTGACGTGCCCTCATCATAAATTGTCACTATGCAATTTTAACGTAAGTTGAAGCAGTATCACTAAGGGGTGTGTGTGTGTGTGTGTGTGTGTGTGTGTGTGTGTGTGTGTGTGTGTGTACCAGTCTCAAGAGCAAACATGAAAGTAGGTATAAATATCCTATTTTTACTGATGATAGTACTAGTTAATTATAAGAACCATCCAACATTTTTAATGTCAGTGAGAAGAACCTTTTATTTGGCAAAGGAATAGTTGGGGAAATTTTTGTGTGTCAGTTAAGGAGTTTCATTACGGAGTCTTCAAAACTATGAAAGCATCACTTATTTGGTGCTTACTAAATGCCAGGTACCATTCTAAACACTTTACATAAAGTAAATACATTTACTCCTTACATCAATCCCATGAAGCAGGTACCATTATTATCCCTATTTAAGAGAGAGTTGAGTACTTGGAACAGATTTTAATCCAGGTAGTTGAGCCTCTAGTAGTCCATGCCTCTAATTCTGGTATGGCTTGCCTCTCTAGAATCTATCATCTATCCTGTTTCTAATGGTGGGGAGGCGGGGGGAGTAGTAAAGCTGATCTCAGGAAGGGCTGATCTTGGTCTCAGTTTCTCAGAATACATCAGACAACCTGCTGGAATGAAGGGAACAGAGCTGAGATTTGCTACTTGTTCACCAGCCCCTGCCTCTCTTGCAAGGTCCAATTCTAGTATACACACCTGTCAAGGATTTTACTTACTGCTGTATCTGTTCACACATTTCTCTTCTCTCTCCCAAGTTTAAGGAGGAACTTAACTTTTTATCTCCACCAAGTCCTCTCCTTCCTTTACTAGTCCTTCTTGCTGATGACTTCAACGGACCCTGAAGTCCCTGACATCCAGGTAGTGATTGCAGGGTTATCAGAGCAAATATCACACATGTGAGCAACCCTCATCCATTTGCATTATCTTCGGGGTTCCTGTTGGTTGTTCTAACTATATTGCTGAAAGTCAGGCATATAATAGGTGTATCTATCAGAGCGCCCACAGTCACCAACCTGATGGACTGATCAAGTGCAGCTGGCTGAGGCTCTGCAGCCCATTTTCACCAGGCTTGTTTGCCTGACCCTCCTGGCAAAATCTGAGCTCTGGCAATGGTTCATCTGAAATGGTGCCTCAGTGCTTTTGGGGGACCAGATGAAGGAATTGCTATCTTTTTGTGCCTTTTCTTTTTTTCTTTGGTAGTATTAAAATTAAAAGCCAAAACATCCTATATGCCTTTGAGCTAGTATTCAGAGAGATTCATCTTCCCCAGCTCTTCACCTAGAGGGTTTCCCACGTAATCCTATTAGTCGTAAGAGCCTCTCCAAGCCCTCCGAGCTTTCACTTGGCCAGACAACTGCAAGCAGTGATGGCCTGGCAGCCTGTTGCCAGAGAGGTGGGGGCAGAATGATATTCCAGCTCTGGGGGTTGCCTGGTTTAGTCCCCTTGAAGCAGTATCACCATGTGATTTCCATTTGTGTTAGGCCAGTCCTGGAGCAAAATGACTGGGAGAGGGAAAGGGGCAGGGAATATAGAAATGAACTGTCATACAGAAGCATGGTAAACAAATACATTTACTTACTTGACCTCTTTTGCCTCCATTATGACCTTTTTTTGTCTCTGGTTTTGGAGGAGGGGACTGCGAGACAGAAGATAAAGACATGTCACTCGGGATTTTCAGACACGTCTGTGGCAGCAAGCAGAGCTTCAGGTCCTCTGGCCTGCCCACTGCTCTGGGGTTGAGCCAGTCTCACACACACACACACACACACACACACACACACACACACACACAGGGATGATGCCAGCCACTCTTTAATTTCATAAACCTCAAACTGTTTCTCAAAATCAGGCACATGTTCCCTTTAGTTCATCCTTACATTCTGCCTCCGATCACATGTATGAGGTATGGATATACATGTTCCTGCATTTCTACTTATATAAGTAATTATTCACTCATCATGTCCTGACTCCTGCTGTGTGCAAGAACTCTTTTTACAGGAGGAGAAGTCCCCTTCTTGTCCTTAAGGAATTAACCACACTGTGGCATTTGCTTTTAAAGGCCCAACATATTGTTTTAAATATTCTCACAGTACAAACACTTTCTCTGGCAGGATGGGTTTGACTTTTGGAAGCAGCCCATGGTTATTAAATCTGGTGAATCTGGTGTGTATAATGTCATCTGACATTAAAATCAAAGATACTTACCAAAGAGAAGCTTCCATAGTTTGGGGTATTGATGGCATGCTGTAACAAGGATTTAACCTGTTAAAGGATGAACTTTAATGCCCGGCGTTCATTGGCTGTGTAAGCTGGGGCATGTTTGTCAAGAAGCAACATGGTTCACACACACACTCCAGTATATGCAAATACAGAAGTTATCCTGCATCTTTTCACTATGGAGTCAGCTAAAGTTTCTGTCCCTGGTAAAAATAACATAGGAAGCAAACTGATGTGCCAGGCGGGAGAGATACAGTGGTGAACGAGATGCATAGGTACTGCCTTGGGAGCCACGGTCTAGTGAGGCAGACACGTGCGTTGCAGGTAACAACCAGGGAGGAAGCGGGTGTGATGTCGAGTGCAGAGCAAGGGGACATCCTTTGCTCTTTTAGAAGAGTCAGGCAAGGGGACTCAGGAGAAACTGATACCTCAGGGGTATGTGGGACTGCTGAACCCTCTGGGCCCAGAGCTGAGCAAAGAGCAAAAGACTTAAAGCAGAGCTTTTCAGCCTTGGCACTCTTGACACTTGGTCTGGATAATCCTTTGCTATGGAGGGCTGCCTCATACATTGTAGGAATGTGTAGCAGCATCCCTGATCTCAGCTTTCTAGATGCCAGGAGAGCCCCACCCTCCAAACTGGGACAACCCGGAACGTCTCTGAGCATCGTCCCTTGGGCAAGATCACTCCCCATTAAGAACCACTGCCTTAATAGAACATGTTGATACATTTTACTATGTCAAAATTTGAAAAGAAAAAAATCCCTATGACTGCATAAAATACAGTTAAAAGATAGGCAACATGATAGAGGAAAATATGTATAACTTGCTGAAAGGATTGAAGCCTTTACTGTAGAAAGAATTCCTAGGTATCAGTAAAAGATGAACACAAATAAAAAGGGCAAAGAAATAAAGCAAGCTGTAGAGTAATTTGTGCAGAATTTTATATGATTTTAAACACAAAACACTATATATTTGTATGTGTGGTATCTGTGTGTCTTCGTGTATAAATACAAAAGGAAGGCTAGAAGACCACACTAAATTTTTAACAGTGGTCTAGAGTCCCTCTAGAGATGGGACTGGAACTGAGGGAAGTAGTGGCTGTGGGGTCGAGGGAGGGGGAGTTAGTACGGGGTGGAGGGAGGACTAACTCTACCAGTGTTTGAATTTTCACAGCAACATTCATGAGCTGCTTGTATAATTAAAAATCAATTGTATATTTAAAATTGTATAATTAAAAATCTGGAAGTCAGGATGATTGCAGAGAGCTCAGAGATCCTGAATTCCCTAATATTCTAAGCTGGACTTCTTCCACCTGCTCTGATAACCACCACCACTGCGTACTGTTCACTGCTGTGTCCGCTCCTGCTCTGAGCACATTGCATATATTCGGCTCGTTTACCCCTCACAATGTATCACACCCATTTTATAGACGACAAGGCTGAGGCAGAGAGGTTATATAATTGGCACAAGGGGCAAAGCAGAATACAAGCTCAGGGTTAACTTTTTCAAGTCTGAGTTTCTGCAGGCTGGTCACTCATAAAACAGTTGTCCTCCTGAAAAGCACCCCGGCAACTGGCTCCAGGCTGGTGCTTAAGGCAATTCTGATCAACTGTAGGGCTTGGGCCCCCACCACCCTCCCCCATCACATATTCTGTGCTGGCAAGATAGCACTGGAGCCAAAGTTCCTTTATGTCGTACTGAGATTATATCTCAGCCCCCATCCTGCTGGGGAAGGAGCTAGTGCTTCCTAATCATGTAGCTTAAAAGCCTCACACTAAATAAATATTGGGTCCTGGATTGGATCCTGGAACAGAGGAAGGACATTAGTGGAAAAACCAGTGAAATTCAAATAAAGTCTGGAGTTTAGTTATTAGTAACGTAGCACGTTGATTTCTTAGTTTTGACGAATACTCTATGGTAATGTATCCTGTTAACCTTGGGGGAAACTGGGTGAGGGGTCCCTCAGCCCTGCCACATCATTGTGCATTACTCCAGTTAGAATATGATGGAACAACCCACTGACTCATACAGTTGCCCCTCATACTGCCTCTGTGACTTTCCCCCTCAAGGGCTGCTCAGCCAAGGGTGCTTGTTTGCCCAACACCAGGATTCTAAGCAGGCACAAGTGACTGTGCCTTAACCATTACACCAAACTGCCTCTCACTAATCCTAGGGGCCAGATCCTTTCTTTCTTTGCAAATCCAAAGGGATGATCTTAGCGTAGGGCCAGCTGCCTCAGAAATCAAAAGAAGATTGTTAAGTTCCATTAGAAACTGGACCCATAGCCAATGAGGGAATGTATAAACTTGGCTCATATGGGGAACCCAAAGAAAATATGTTTTCATATTTGTAACAACAATATTGATTTTGTTGCATAATGAACTATAATTTGGTTACTAGAAGGTAGATAAGCATCAGTTATTAGATTCCATAGATTCTCTTTACATACCATTTCAATTGCTTGGTTGATGTGTTTCTGAATTTCCAGAAGCATGTCCACACCCTGTAAGCAGAATAACCATGATCTCCCACAACTGCAGTCTAGAATTTTAAACATAAAAACATATACCACACATGGCTATTTCTAACTTAGAAAATCTGTAGGGTCCCTGATAATGCATCCTGGTTAGTGAATTACTTATGGCCTACAAAATCAGAAGATCAAATGTTAATCTTCAACCCTCAATCTTTATTTGGTTGAAAATGAATGAGAGGTTTTTCTTCCTCATTATCCTCTCTTCATTGTTCAGAACTGATTGGTTCGGTTGGTTGGATCAAGTTAACTTCATTCTCTTTCATGTTCTCCTGACCAACCTTCTTGCCATATATGTCACAGGTCATCAAGGGATTCTGCATGATAGTGTTTGAATTAGTATAAATCCACTGTCACTTAGAAAGTAGAAAAATGTATTCTGATGATGGTGGGATCTGCATATGGAGACAGATGAAGAATGGCAGGCCAAATGCTCTGGTACCCAAACAGCAGATATTAACTGAAGGAAAGATCCTGGCGCCAGGATCTGAACGTGATCCGACAGATGGTGAGCCAGATATAAATCCTAGTCTTCCAAAATTGATAGAAGTGGGTAATGACTATTCTCCTTAAAAAAGGATTCTTTATCATAAAGAAATTATCTTGAGATTTAAACAAATGATTGTCACTAGCTTCGATAAAATATCAGTCAATAGACTACCAGAGGGGATGGAGCTTCCCGTACTTTTCCTGTAAACATCCACTATAGGACACGAATGTTTAGTTCTCCCCAATGCCTAATTGGTAGAATAATTCATGAAGATTTAAAAAGGCGTATTGACTCATTCATGCCACTGAAGAACAATGAGACACTAACAAACCTCTGAGTAGTAGAGATGCCACTTAGGATTCCTTCATTCCATATTCCATAAACATGCACTAAACCTCTCTTACGTGCCGGGCAATCTGCTAGGCCCTGCAGTTCCTACTTAACAGAAGGGCTGCTATGAAAGTGCCACCTTCCTCTTGTCGCAGCCATAGTGCATAGACTAGTAAATTAAAAAAGCTCAGTGGCCCCAAAGAATATCCTTCCAGCACTATCAAGGCCTGCAAAGTCACTCGCCCGTGGCTTCTCTGTGAGACACGAGCATGAGTCACTGTTGTGATGAGCTGGAGATCCAAGGTGGTCTAAATTTGGTTCTCTTGCGTTTGAGGTCTTGTTTTCGTCCCACTTCCCTAATTTACTAAATTTTTTTTCTCATTTTATATTTAATTCCTTTTCCCTTGGTGTCATAAGCCTTAGGAACATACACTAAAAACTCATTGATGATGAAGGTTTTTTTTTTTTTTAAGAAAAGGTAGTTTGAGATAATGTAAGGTACTTGTTTAGCTGTTAATCCAGGATGGGGTATACAAATCACTTCTTTCATTAAATTCAGCTTGCCAGGTGATGACTTCCCACAGCTGACCAGAGATACCATCAGGAGAGGTATCGTTAGCTTTGCCGGCTGATCCTGACAAAGGGGGAAAGCAAGGGGAAATGAGAAACGTGGTTCATCCATCTCGAGATACTCATGGGTCCTTGTAAAGGAATGTAATGGGTACTCACCTGGTGGTGCTTCAGCAGCGCAATATTTAAGTATAGAGGATTACTGCCCAGCACGGCACTGGTTTTGGCAACAGCCAGTGACACAGCTCCTATGGCCATGCTGCCACAGAGTATGGGTTCAACAGGTTCTGGGGGTATAATTGGTTTTTCTGTAAGAGTATCCTTCCTCCCTGAAGAAAAAAATATTGATAAAAGATTGCTTTCTAGAAAGTGTGACTATGATAAAACTATATATATATTTTTTAATGCTTTACTTATAGATGTGAAGGCCCAGCATAAAGAAGGGTTGAAAGCTGAGGCTGGCAAGAAAATATTCACCACTTCAACCCCTGAGAAGTTTCTGTCTGACCCTAATGCTCAAATAATCCTTAGCCATGGATTTTGCGTAAGAAATTTTAGAACATTCAGTATTAAATCCTTCAGCAGTCATGTGGGGCAGATATTGTTATCTCACCTAAACGGGGGCTTAGGTTCAAAGACTTGCCCAATACCTAACAGAAAGTGAATACAGAGAGGATTTGGACGGTCTTTGAATTCCAAACCCTTTGTTTTCCTATGTTCCACCATCGCTCTTGCATACCCAGCTTCGTGTTGAATATCTCATGTGAGTATCTAACTACGTATCTTGCTTGCCCACCCCAAACGGACGCCCTTTTCTATGAGGACTTCCTTCCAGATCTAACCATCCACCCAGAATCCTCACCCATCTTTCACTCTCACATATTCTCAGCCACCCTGTCTGATCAGGTACCACAATGTCCATAATAAATCTCTAGTTTTCCTCCTGTCCTCTCCTTCCCCACAGCTACTGACCTGAGTCAGGTAGGTAAAACAAGTGGAATAAGATGTGTGAGCACCCAGCACATATTAAATGTTTAGCAAATTACTGTCCCCTCCTACTTCTTCCCTTCTTACGTTCCGAGTTCTATCAGACAAAAGAAACCACCAAATGAACACCTATTGGCAGTCTCTACCTATGATTCAGTAGTGGTCATCCCCACCCTCCAGGAGAAGATTGGTCTAACAGGATTCTTCTGCCTTGGGCAACTCTCCTCCCCTCTCTGGGCCTCAGTATCTAAATCTATGAAATAAGAGACCTTGGCTTCATGATCTCTTTGGTCCGTGCTTCTTGTGCTTTCTTACTTAATGGAACCCACACTTACCTGGCATTTAGTTTGTTCCCGGCATTGTGCTAGGCGCTGGCAGTGCTAAATTGAATGAGGCATGACTCATGTCCTCCAGGAGCATGTTGTAGTTGGACAGACACACAAATCACTGTTACAACAGCTCTAGCAGCAGCTCCAGAATTAACATACTGGAGGAGCTGAGGTTAGCCATATGTTGGAAGGCATGGAACAAAGGGCCACGATAACTTTAAGATTATTTGTCTTAAAATAGCAAGGTCGGGCTTCCCTGTAAAAAAAAAAAAAAAAAAAAAAAAATAGCAAGGTCTTCCAAAGATAAGTTTCATTAATATATTACCTATGACTGAGGAAATTTTGGTTATCCATATCAAAGGATATCATTAATCTTTAAAATATGGAGTGGATTTCTGAGGAGCTAATGGGAATTTTGAGGAGCAGTTAAAGGTCTCCATGCCACCCTCCCCTTCCCTGCCTTGGGCATTGCCACTGTTCAGTGCACTCTGTTTACTAAGTGTTCACCTCTGGGTAAGAAATATTTTTATCTTACAAATAAAAATGGAGGGTGGGGTGGGGGAAAACTGTGCCCACCTCACACAGTAGCTTTAAGCAAGGAAGTGGCGTGGAGGATGGATGGTACCTGGTGGGACTCCAACCTAGGTCTGCAGCAGAGAGATCTGAACTTGGAAGGGCAGTCCAAGTTTCAGCCTTTCTTCCTGCACATTTGTTACTAATGGTTCTGCAGGATGATAAGCCACCGACCTTGCTTTTGTCCTTTTTTTTTGGCTGGAGGTGGAGGAGGCAGTGGTGGTGTTAGAGGTGAAGGTGTAGGCACTGTGGAGTCTTCCAGGCTCTTTTCCAATTCTTTTCTCTCCTTATCTTCTTGTACTTTACTTTCAAAGAATGTCCTTAATGGTAAGACAGTACAACTTTACAGTGAGATTTTGAGAAATATCACTAGTAATTTTGGTCATGTTTTAGTGCTGACCCCAAAATGTTTCAGTAGTTAACTCTGCTTTTTAAGCTACTTAAGAACAAATCAGCTTCAATTTCCAAGGCTGAAAAATGATGCTGTTATAAAACTATGTTCAAGAACTGCAAATCATTTTGGCCTGGAAATAAATGTTTAAAGATTTTAGGTGCTCATTTTTAAAATTATCTGAGCCCTGTTTGTTATTTTTTAACGTAAAATTTGAAGATATAATTTGATTAAGGGCTATTGGACTTTCTTTTTGAATAAATGACCATCAGACTAAAAATGAGGCAAGAATAGATAGTGAAATATATAGCACTATGTGCAGGACTTCCTTTTCTTTCTTTCTTTCTTTTTTTTTTTTTTTTTTTTTTTTTTTTTTTTTTTTTTTTTTTTTTGAGGTGGGTGCTTAAAATGAACAGTTAAGAAAACTGTTGGGAAATCCAGCTTAGGTGCATCTACGTAAAATATAAGCTCCCCGGAATAAAAAGAGGCTAAAAGCTTCCACAGAGAAAACAACAATAACAAGCCAAAAAAAAAAAAAAGACATGGGAATCAGATTTGCATCAGATGCCAATGGGGCAGTGCCTTTAAAGTGCTGAGAGAAATTGACTTCAAATGAGAACTCTATACTCAGCTAAACTGTAAACCACAAAGGGAAAGTACTGACATTTCCACACATGTAAGAACTCAAAAACTTTACATCCCAAATACCCTTTTCTCATCTTACTTTTAAAGGTTGGAATCCAGTAATTTAAGAAAGAG
Organism: Neophocaena asiaeorientalis asiaeorientalis; assembly: GCF_003031525.2. NCBI lineage: Eukaryota > Metazoa > Chordata > Mammalia > Artiodactyla > Phocoenidae > Neophocaena > Neophocaena asiaeorientalis. Next base: position 6,988,456 of record NW_020174301.1, on the reverse strand, counting down.
GATGATATGGGATCCAGGAAACAGGAGAACAATGAAGGGATGTCTTATGGCATCTCTTTAGTAGGCCTAAAGAGGAACCAGTCAAGATGGGAGATTTGGGAGGGAAAACTCCAGGAAAAAAAGGAATGTAACAGAATAGAAGGTATGACTGAGAGCTTGGGAAAAAAGAAGGATGTGTTAATAGCAAATAACACCCTGGAAAAATGGTACAGATGAACCGGTTTGCAGGGCAGAACTAGAGACACAGATGTAGAGAACAAATGTATGGACACCAAGGGGGGAAAGTAGCGGGGGCGGGTGGTGTGATGAATTGGGCGATTGGGATTGACATGTATACACTAATATGTATAAAACAGATAACTAATAAGAACCTGCTATATAAAAAAATAAATAAAATT